>NC_077230.1:374867566-375002566 GCF_027887165.1 Monodelphis domestica | reverse complement strand
ATATGGAAATAGGTCTTGATCAATGATACATGTAAAACCCAGTGAAATTGCTCATTGGCTATGGGAGGGAGGTGGGAGGAGGGAAGGGAAAGAACATGAATCGTGAAACCATGGAAAAATATTCTAAATTAACTAAATAAAAGTTTCCAAAATAATTTAATTTAATTTTAAGATGAACATAAAAAAATAAAATAAAATTATAGTTTTAGAAGGTTGCAGAGTTCATAGAGAGATTGACTTACTCAAGGTCATGCAGTCACTCTGTGTCAGAGACTATCCTTGAATTCCCAGTCTCCTGATACCAAGGCTTTATCCACAACAACCTTCTTCTGCTCAGACAGGACTTTTAATTGAATGCTAAGTTCTTTACATCCATTATCTCATCTGAGTCTCATAAGGACTCCGTGAAGTAGGAGCTATTATTGTCCCCATTGTACAAATGGAAATTGTACTCCCAGAGGACAAGTGACTTGCCCAGGATTGTAAAACTAAGTGGCTGAGGGAAGATTTTCACCCACTTTTCCCTGACCTTAATCCCCACATTCTATTCATTATCCCCCAAAGCTTTGTTCATCTAACAATACCAGCAGCTACCACCAGCCCTACCTCTTCTATAAAATGCTGAACAGGTATCAAGTGACTGGTGATTTCTTGGTCTTCACCATGGCCTGACTCTTCAAGTACTAGCCTATTGTGTTCTCCAAGCTGCTTTCTTTCCTTCTCCATTTCCCCACTGATTTCTTTGGGGATATCATAGGACAGTGATGGTGAACCTATGGCATGAGTGCCAAAGATGTTATGCAAAGGGATCTCTGTGAATACTCAGTCACCCTCCACCCCACCCCAACCGAGCCCCAGAATTCCTTACTAAAAAGTCAGAGGGACTCAGGCAGAGCTGCTCCCCACCCCCTCTCCACTGTGCCTAACATTTTTTCGCATCACCCGCCTTTCTGCCCGGCAACCCAATGGAAGCACTCAGGGGGTAAGGTGTGTAGCTCACAGGTGGCAGAGTGGGAGGGGAACAGAGCACTCAGACCACCCTCCTGCCCCTCTCCACATGCACCTCTTATTCCCCACCTCTCTGCCTGGTAGCCCAATGGGAGCACTTCCTCCCTCCCCTATCTGGAGTAAGGGGGGCATGGCATGGCACTCAGTCTCTAGTGGGGGACTAACACAGCACTCGGTCTAAGGGGTAGGGTGGGGGTGGGGCTTGGCACTCCATCTCTAAAAGGTTCACCATCACTGTCATAGGATCATAAGTTATATAGAGAAAATGGATCATGAATCATCATGTGCTCTAGGGCTCAATCTGAGGTCTCTGAACTTATTTTTTCTTCAGATATATTTTCATAGATGTATTTCAATATAAGAGGTTTGAGTCAAGATGGTGGGCTAGAAGGAGCATAAGTTCAGACCTCTGAATACTCTTCCTTACCCATCACAAACTGAATGCCCCTAGGGGACTGAAAATCAAACTTAACAACAAGACAGAGCCAAGGAACCCTCCTGCTGGACTCAATTCAAAAAGTATGCCCCCCCCAAGCCAGAATCCAAGAACACTCGGGTTTAAGGGGAAGACAGAAGGAAGGTCCCAGTTCCCCTCCCCCCGCCCACCTAGAGTGCTGAGACTCCAACAGCAGCAGGAACTTCTGGGCAGGCAAAGGTGTTGGTCTGGAGGGTGTATCTTGTGGTCAGGGCTCTGCCAAGCTCAGAGCATCGAACACAGATGGCAGGGAAGAAGCTATAGAGGGAGCATAGAGCTATCAGCATGGCCAGAGCTGGGTAGATCCTCCATATTTGCTCCAGCCTTACAGGAGGTGTTGGCCTCAGAGCACATCCAGCCCAAACAAGCTGAATTAATCTCATCAAAAGTCTTCAGAACTCAGGGAAGTTCAGGCTCCACACCCCTCCCTCATTGACTGGTGTACTTTAATCCAATCAAAAGCCTCCAGAGGACAGGGCAGCTCAAACTCCCAACAACCCTCCACCAGAGACTGAACTGAGAGGTCTTCTGTCAAAGCTCTAACAGAGGAGACTGACAGAAGCCCCCAAAACCAAAAAAAAAATGAGAGGAGCAAGAGAACAGACAAATATGGGGAGCAAAGAAGAGGTGAATATGAGCAAACAACAGAAAAAGAAGAAAGAAATTACAATAGATAGCTTCTATACAGTGAACAGAACAGAGGGGGAGGGATCAGCAAATGATAAATCAGAAATCCCAGCGAATTGGATACAGACTGTGGAAGAACTCAAAATGCAATTCGAAACACAGTTAAGAGAGGCTGAAGACAACTTTAACTGCAAGATAAGTCATCTGAAAACAGAAAATAGTGTCTTGAAAGCCAAAATTAATCAGCTGGAAAATGAGACAAAGAAGATGAAAGATGAGGCAAAGGAGATGAAAGATGAGGCCAAGGAGATGAAAGATAAGGTAAAGAGGATGAAAGATGGCCTCCATAGAAAATCAGACCAGAAAGAGAAGGATGACCAAAAAGCCAGGGATGAAATCCAGTTTTTAAGAACCAGAATACAACAACTAGAATTAAGTGATCTCACAAGGCAGCAGGACACTATAAAATAAAACCAAAAGAATGAAAAAAATTGAGGAAAATATAAAGCATCTCATTCACAAAACAGAAGATTTAGAAAATCATTTGAGGAGAGACAATTTAAGAATCATTGGTCTACCAGAAGACCATGACAAAAGAAAAAGCCTGGACACATACTACAGGAAATTATTCAAGAAAACTGCCCTGAAATTCTAGAACAAGAGGGAAAAGTGGAGATTGAAAGAATCCACAGATCACCTCCTGTACTGAATCCCCAACTGACAACACCCAGGAATGTTATAGCCAAATTCAAGAACTATCAGAACAAAGAAAAGATATTACAAGTTGCTAAGACAAAGTCATTCAGATACCATGGAACCACAGTGAGGATAACACAGGATCTGGCTGCATCCACACTGAAGGAACAAAAGGCATGGAATATGATATTCTGGAAAGCAAGGGAACCAAGTCTACAACCAAGAATCAACTACCCAGCAAAACTGACTATACTCTTACAGGGGAAAGTATGGTCATTCTACAAAATAGAAGAATTCCAAGAATTTGCAAAGAAAAGACCAGACCTGAACAGAAAATTTGAAGTCCAAGCACAGAACTCAAGAGATTCATCAATAGGTAATTTAAAAAGAAGGAAAAAAGAAAAACAAAACAAAAAAAAAATTTTAAGAGACTCAATAAGTTAAAATGATATGTATCCCTATAAGAAAAGAGGTCATTGGTAACTCTTAAAAAGTGTGGCTATCACCTGGGCAGCTAGAAGAATTACACTTAGAGGGAATGGTGACAAACTGTATAGGATGAAAGGACAAGAAATAAATAGGTACATAGATATATGCATGCATAAATACATATACCTGTGTGTGTGTGTATACACAACTAGAGCTTAAAAAGAGGTTAATACTAAAAGAAACAAATGGGGGTAAATTTGTATGTCACAAAGAAGCTCATGGAGGGAGGGGGGAGAACATCAATATACTGGAAGGGTAAAGAGATTGGATATGGGAAATATTCAACTCTTATGTGCTTTGAAACTGGCCCAAAGAGGGAAGAACAATCCAATCCATTGGGGCAGAGAATAGATTTGTGCCCTATAGGGGAGTAGAAGAGTAATAAACAGAATGGTGGGGAGGGAAGAGGTACAAGGGAGGGAGGGAGGGGGAGTAATTTTAGAAAGACTACAGGGAAAATAAGGGGGGATAAGAAGGGAGGGGAGTAGAAAAGGAAGTAAAATAAGGGTGGGGACAAGGGGGACTAATTTAAAACAAACATTGGTGTAGAAGAAAATAGTGAAAGAAGAAAAGGCAGGACTGGGAGTAGAAATCAAAATGCTGGGAAATACACAGCTAGTAATCATAACTCTGAATGTGAATGGAATGAACTCACCCATAAAACGCAAGCGAATAGCAGAGTAGATTAGAATCCAAAATCCTACCATATACTGTCTACAAGAAACACACATGAGTAAGGTAGATACACATAGGGTGAAAGTAAGAGGATGGAGCCAAATCTATTGGGAATCAATTAATAAAAAGAATGCAGGAATGGCAATCATAATATCTGACAAAGCCAAAGTAAAAATAAATCTAGTTAAAGGAGATAGGAAAGGTAATTACATCCTGATAAAAGGCAGTATAGACAATGAGGAAATATCCGTACTCAACATGTATGCACCAAATGGCATAGCCTCCAAATTTCTAAAGGAGAAACTAGAGGAGCTCAAAGACGAAACAGATAGAAAAACTATACTAGTGGGAGACATGAACCTTCCTCTATCTGAACTAGATAAATCAAACCAAAAAGTAAATAAGAAAGAGGTAAGAGAAGCAAATGAAATATTAGAAAAATTAGAGTTAGTAGACATGTGGAGAAAAATAAATAGGGACAAAAAGGAATATACCTTCTTTTCAGCAGCACATGGTACATTCACAAAAAATTGACCATGTATTAGGGCATAAAAACATTGCAAACAAGTGCAAAAGAGCAGAAATAATAAATGCAACCTTCTCAGATCACAATGCAATGAAAATAATAATTAGTAAGGGTACATGGAGAGGTAAATCAAAAATTAATTGGAAATTAAACAATAAGATTCTCCAAAACCAGTTAGTTAAAGAACAAATTGTAGAAACAATTAATAACTTCATTGAAGAAAATGACAATGATGAGACATTCTTTCAAAACCTATGGGATGCAGCCAAAGCAGTACTCAGGGGAAAATTTATATCCTTGAGTTCATATATTAGCAAATTAAGAAGGGCAGAGGTCAGTGAATTGGGCATGCAAATTAAAAAACTGGAAAGCGAACAAATTAAAAATCCTCAGATGAAGGCTAAATTAGAGATCCAAGAAATCAAAGGAGAAATTAATAAAATTGAAAGTCAAAGAACTATTGATTGAATAAATAAGACTAGAAGCGGGTACCTTGAAAAAACAAATAAGATAGACAAAGTACTAGTCAGTCTAATTTAAAAAAAAAGGAAAGAAGAAAACCAAATTGACAGTATCCAAAATGAAAAGGGAGACCTCACCTCAAATGAAGAGGAAATTAAGACAATCATTAAAAATTACTATTCCCAATTATATGGCAAAAAATAAGGCAATCTAGGTGATATGGATGAATACTTAGAAAAATATAAATTGCCTAGACTAACAGAGGAAAAAATAAATTACCTAAACAACCCCATATCAGAAAAAGAAATTGAACAAGCCATCAAAGAACTCCCTAAGAAAAAATCCCCAGATCCAAATGGATTCACAAACGAATTCTATCAAATATTCAAAAAACAACTAATCCCAATATTATACAAACTATTTGACAGAATAAGCAAAGAAGGAGTTCTACCAAATTCATTTTATGACACAAACATGGTACTGATCCCAAAGCCAGACAGGTCAAAAACAGAGAAAGAAAACTAAATCCCCTTAATGAATATAGATGCAAAAATCTTAAATAGAATCCTAGTAAAAAGACTCCAGCAAGTGATCACGAGGGTTATTCACTATGACCAGGTAGGATTCATACCAGGAATGCAATGATGTTTCAATATGAGGAAAACCATCCACATAATTGACCATATTAATAAGCAAACTGACAAAAATCTCATGACTATCTCAGTAGATGCAGAAAAAGTCTTTGATAAAATACAACACACATTCCTTGAAAACACTAGAAAGTATAGGAATATAAGGGCCTTTCCTAAAAATAATAAACAGTATATATCTAAAACCATCAGCAAACACCATCTGCAATGGAGATAAACTAGATGCATTCCCAATAAGATCAGGAGTGAAACAAGGATGCCCATTATCACCTCTACTATTTGACATTGTATTAGAAACACTAGCAGTAGCAATTAGAGAAGAAAAAGGAATTGAAGGTATTATAATTGGCAATGAGGAGACCAAACTATCACTCTTTGCAGATGATATGATGGTTTACTTAAAGAATCCTCGACAATCAACCAAAAAGCTAGTCAAAACAATCAACAATTTTAGCAAAGTTGCAGGATATAAAATAAACCCGCATAAGTCATCAGCATTTCTATATATCTCCAACCCATTTCAGAAGCAAGAATTAGAAAAAGAAATTTCATTTAAAATCACCCTAGGCAAAATAAAATACTTAGGAATCTATCTGCCAAGACAAACACAGGAACTATACAAACACAACTACAAAACACTCTCCACACAATTAAAACTAGATCTAAACAATTGGAAAAACATTGATTGCTCATGGGTGGGACAAGCTAACATAATAAAAATCACAATCCTACCCAAATTAATCTACTTATTTAGTGCCATACCCATTGAACTATCAATATAAGTGGTTTCCTTGGTAATTCCATATGTTTTATTTTATGCAATCAAAAACATTATTTTTAGAGGAGTCCATAGGTTTCACCAGACATTGTCAAAGGGCTTTGTGACACACAAATTGATTGAGATTTCTTGAGATTCCTTTCCAGACCCTTCATTTAGTGAAACTAAAGGAAGAGAAGTGAGGTATTGTTTCATAAATGTAGACATGGAAGGGACCTCAGTAGACTTCTTAGTCCAATAGCCCTCATCTTATAGATGAGGAACTGAGGTTGTGACTTACCCAAGGTCACATAGGCAACAAGCATTAGAAGCAAGAAATTAACCCTCATTCTCTGACCCTAGAATTAATAGTTTTCTACTTTACTACCTTCCTTACCTATGATTAGCTAGGTAGTAAATAGCAGAACCACAATTCCAACAAAAGTCCTCTGACCCCAAGTTCACTGTTGGCCATGATTCTTGACCCTGCTAAAAAACTTGGAGGGATTCCTTCTTGGAACAAATAAATTACTCCCTTTGACTTTTAAAACCTTTGAAGACTTTTTAAATCCACCACCACTGGCTTTCCAGTGATAGAATATAGGACCTGGATTCAGAAAGTCCTGGATTCAAATTCAACCTCACTTAACTGCTGGGTAACATTGGGTGAGTCATTTAACCTCTTTAGGCCTCAGATCTCTCAACTGAAAAATGGATATAATAACAACACCTATTTCCCAAGGCAATTATGAGGATCAAATGAGATAATCTTTTAAAGTGCCTAGCACACTTTCTAAGTGCTTATTCCCTTCACTCTCTTCCTTTTCTACTACTTCCCTTCACAAATTCCGGGTTCCAACCTAATGGACAACTAGTTCTTTCTCATACTAAATAAGCTATTTTCCATCTCTGAATCTGAATCTTTGTACAGGCAAAGACTGTGTTCCTTATGCATGAAACACATCTCCCCCTCACCTTCAACTCTTGGAAGTCCTTATCCTCTTTTAAGGGTCAGTTTAGCTCCCACCTTTTTCATGAAGCCTTTCTAAATCACCCCAGATGTTAGTGCCCACTCCCACTTCAATTTTCCTCAAACTAGACTTAACTTACAATAACAACAATAATTATAATAGCTAGTAGTTTATATAGCTTATGTGTTATCTCACTTTATCATCAGAGCAACCCTGGGAGATGAGGTTTTAAGATGAAGTTGAAGTTGACAGGTATTATGTGACTTGACCAAGGTCATGCGATTATTAGGTAGTTGAGGTAGGATTTGAACTCAAGACTTCCTCAGTCTAAATCCAGGATTGTGCCACCTATCTGCCTCCATCTGTTCACCATAGAATGCAAGTTCTGTGGGGTCAAAGACAGTTTGGTTTTTTTTTTTCATCTTTTAATTCCAGAACCCAGGACAGCACCCTGAAATATAACAGATATTTGGTTAAATGTTTATGGAATTGATGAGTTAAATATTCTCCCCTGTCTGAGTGCCTTCTTGACCCAGTCCAGCCTGGCCACCCCACATTAAGCACATACCCCTGGATGTCTGCTTACAGGACCACACACAAACTCCATTCTCCAGACATATGATTCCCCCATTTCCCAGCAATTGCTTCAGGAGGATAAATGAGTAGTCTTCTGACCCTTTCTTTATGGCCTTGGGGAAGAAAAGGAGGTGGGAGGAAGGAGAATGAAGAAGCCAAAAATAAAAATAAATGAAGAAAAAGCCCAAGCACTGCAAACAGTCTCATCTGCTGGGAGATGTGAGGGCTGGAGCATGATCTAGCTTTGTTTGTGTTCTAAAATCCTGCCACTAACAGGATGTGCTAATTAACCAAAGAACTTCAAGAAACTCAAGTCCTTGAAGAAGTTTTTAATTAACATTTCTCGGAAGGTAGAGATACAGCAGCAAGAATTTTGCCAAGAGGGAGCTGAGACGGCCAAGCCACTTCAGGTAACCCTGTTGCTTAGCTGAGGACTCACTTGATATGGGGGATAAATGGAGAGCATGGCAGACTGTGCTAAGCCAGGGAAGATGGACCAAATCATCCCAGTGGTGCCAGTGCAATGGGAGGTAAAATAGAAGAAGGGAAAGAAAGGTCTGGTACTCATGGAAGAACTGAAGACTGCAAAAGCTAAGGGGGAGAAGCCCCCTGGACACAAGTCAAGGGAATTCTGAGAACTTCTAGCCCAATAAAAGAGAAGGAATGCCTTGGAGGCTGTGTGATAGATATTAGAGGAAAGTATAGAACAGTTATGGCAAAACTTTTAGAGCCCGAGTGCCCAAACTGCAACCCTCACACTACATATGAGCAGCCCCCTTATCCCAGATAGGGGAGGAAGGAAGCACTCCCATTGGGCTGCTGGGCAGAGGGGTGGGTGATAAGAGAATGTCCTTAGGTATGGTGGAGAAGGAGAAGCCCCCTCCAGCACACGATAGAGGTTTGCCAATGCAGGTATAGAAATGTACCAAGGAAGACCCTTTGCCACAGAGAGCCCTTTGCTATTCATTGGCTATGCTGCTTGGTCTTTTGTCCTTAGTCTTTTGGAAGATGATGAATTGGGTATTCAAGACCTGTGGATCCAGGATAGTTATGGACTGGTCAGTCAGTCAACAAACATTAGTCTTCCATCCACAAAATCCTGTGTAAACACTGAGGATACAGAGAAAAGCAAAAATATGGAACTTGTCCTCATGACACTCACAATCTAACTGGAGTTGGGGGGGAGCGGAGAGTGCAAACCATTATGTATATACAAGAGAGATACAGGGCAAATGAAAGGCAGCCTCAGAGGGAAGGCACCTGCAGTGGTAAACTCAGTAGGACCTCTAACAAAAGATGAGATTTGAGCTAAGAGCTAAGGTCCAGGGAAGCCAGGAGGAAGGAGGAGGGAGAGCATCATAGGTCTGGGAGGGTCAGCCAGTGGAAAGGCTAGGAAGTGGGAAGATGGAAAATTGTGTGCAAGGAAGATCATGAAGGCTAGCATAACCATATCATGAAGTACATCACTGGGGTAAGATGTACTGGAAAGGCAGAAAAGGTCTAAGTTATAAAGGGCTTTGAAAGCTAAACCAGTGGGCAGCTAGTTGGCTCATTGAATTGAGAGCCAGGCTTAGAGAAGGGAGGTCTTGGGTTCAAATCCAGCCTCCAATATTTCCCAGCTGTGTGACCCTGAGCAAGTAACTAATCCCCATTGCCTAGTCCTCACTGTTCCTTTGTCTTGGAACCAATACACAGTATTGATGCTAAGATAGAAGGTAAGGATTTTTTTTTTAATTTAAAAACTAAACCACCGCTCTCTGTAGAGGGATCTGCCCATATGCACAGGCTATAACTCAGATGTTATCTCCCCTACCCTGCCTTATTATCTTTCTCTTCCTTTGGGGCTGTATTAAGAGGATAGGAATGCTTCTGAGTGTAAATCATTTTCATTTCTCCTATTAGAAAGCTCATTAGAGTGAGCCCTAGCATAGAGGTCCAAGGACGAGGTGAACCACAAATCCCCAGATTCCCTCATTGTCTCTCCATCTCTTTGCCCTTTTCCACCTCAATCCCAATCTGTTACTACATCATTTCCACAGAAGTCCAGCCAATCACCGAATGATGCTACAATGGAAGCTGCCCCTCAATTCTCATAGCAAGAGCATCCAAAACTACTAAAGAGGACAATTAAGCTTCTACACAAGGACTTGTTTGTTAAGGAATGATAGGGTAAAAGAGGAAGGCAACTAGCAAAGCTCCAATCTGCTCACATATTCCCCATTGCATCAGAGACGACAAGGTCATCCATGCATTCCAGGCCATCACTAGTCATCCTGTCTTGTGTCTTGCCACTGGACTTCAGGGACTTTGGGAGAAAGAGTGAAGCTGACGGCTTTGTACCATTCTGCCTTGCTTCAATCTCATTTATGCTCCAGTCAGAAGACATCATCAACGAGGCAATTTTGATCCTCTTTGGGGGTACAAAGAACAACAACTAGCCAACCAATAGCAGTATATAGACTATCTCCAGTCACCAGAAGCTGCCTGCCCTGCAACAGTCATCTTCAGATGCTGTACCACTGTCATCATGTGGGACACTAGAGGGGAAAATATATTGGCCTAGCATTCCAGAGAATTGTGGTTTTGGCCCACACTCGTCTACAAACTGGGAAAAGTCACTTCTTTCTAACAGTCTTAGTTTTCTCTGTAAAAATGAAGGGTGAGGAGGGTGAGGAAGGATTGCCTTTAAACTAGACAATCCATAAAATACTTTTTAGCTTTAAAAAACACTGCTCTGCTCAGGAACTTGGAGCAATTTCCTACCGCCTACCCTGCTGTCTAATCATATATCCTCTTCCCTCTGACCAAATCAGTCCCCTCTCTACCAGTGTCCCACCCACCACTCGCCATGTTCATTGATCATACTACTATATCCTGGGTGGCTCTTCCCATCCACCACCACTCCTACTGCAAATTCTACCCATCTTTTATGGTTCAGTGATAATCTAGCACCTTTCGTATGCTTCTTGCACATGGGGACCTGGAAAGGTTAGTTCAGGTACAATGTACTTTGTGGACACACCAATACTCAGAAATACATGGCTCAGCTCATGAGCCCTTACTGATGTTCTTACTTTTACTAATTTTTTAGAAGCCCTTACCTTCTATCTTAGAATCAATTCTAAGTATCCGTTCCAAGGTAGAAGAGTGGTAAGGGCTAGGCAATGGGATATAAGTGACTTGTTTAGGGTCACACAGCTAGGAAGTGTCTGAAGTCACATTTGAACCCAGTACCTCCCATCTCCAAAACTGGCCCTCTATTCACAGAGCCAACTAGCTGACCCTGTTAATTCTTTATGTCACTAATTCTTAGTACCAAAGTAATGGCACTAAATGAAGTACCATTCATCAATAAGAAGTCATATTCAGTTCAAAGCAAAAGTATTTAATAAAATAGCAAAGTAGAAATAAAGAACAATAAAACATTTCCCTCTTTACTCTAGGATGCATTCTTATACACACACAGAATACATAAATATTGACATATCAATAATACATATATATTGCTCTAGGTATAGCATCAAATCATAGATTTAAAGCTGAAAGAGAATTTGTTATTCAATCATTTCAGTTTTGTTTGACTCTGTCATTTGGGATTTTCTTGGCAAACATACTAGAATGGTTTGTCATTTCCTTCTCCGGCTCATCTTACAGATGAGGAAACTGAGGCAAGCAAGATTAAGTGATTTGCACAGGGTCATATAGCTAGTAATTGTCTGAGACTGGATTTGAATTCAGTTTTTCCTGACTCCAGGCCTGGCCTTCTATTCATAATATCACCTAGCTGGTCTAAAGAGAACTTGAAAGCTTTCTAGTCCAACTCCCTAATTTTCCAGATAAGGAAACTGAGACTGTTGTGAATGAAATTTAACAAGCAAGATACCATCACAAAAATAAAGGAATCAGTGATCATCTTCATTTAGGCCAAAGACCAATAGTAAAGGCTGACAGGTTTTGTTTTTTTTAAGCCCTTACCTTTCATCTTAGAATCAATATTGTGCATTGGCTCCAAGGCAGAAGAGCAGTAAGGGCAAATGATATAGCATAATACTAATTTTCCTCAAGATCCAAACAGGTTAAGTGACTTGCTCACAGTGAATAGCAGATTCAAGATTCAAGTCAAAACACAAGCACTTTGACTCCCAATTAACAAGATTCCATTCTACCATGGTGTGTTTCAATAGTTGGATCCAAATTCTTGCCTCTGTGTGTCTCTCTCTGTGTGTTGTGTGTGAGAGAGAGACAGAGAGACAGACAGAGAGACAGAGACAAAGAGACAGGGACAGAGAAAGAGAAAGACAGAGAGACAAAGAGAGGGAGAGAGAGAGGGAGAAGAGAGAGGGGGAGGGAGGAGGGAGAGAAAGAGAGAGGAAAGAGACAGAGACAGAGAGACAGAGAGATGAGGAGGAGGGGGGTGGGGCAGGGAAGGAGGGAGAGCCTTCCAGGCTTTGATTTGACATATAACTATAACAAGATCTCCCTCTTCTACTCCCTCCACCTGAATTTAGCTGAATTCCCTTTCCCTCAATATGGCTTCACTTCAGCAAATATCAAGTAAGACTTTAAAGCTGGAAGGGACTTTAAAGATCATCCAGTTGATCCTTTACACTACCTTTACACACACACACACACACACACACACACACACACACACACACACACACACACACACTCACACACACTTGTCTTTGTTTTGTTGTTGTTAGTTTGAAGAATCCCATTGTGGAGATGTTCTCCATTAATTCCAATGGGCCACTCTTCTCCAATTTGGGCCACTCTTCTCCAATTTACAATCTTAGTCTGGACAAGTCACTTAACCCTCATTGCCTAGCCTTGACTCTCCTTCTGCCTTGGAATTAATACACAGCACTAATTCTAAGATGGAAGATTAGGGCTTAAAAGAAAATTTACAATCTTAGCAAGTTGTCTGGAGCACTGGGACATTAAGTGATTTTGCTCATCATCACACAGCTGCTATGTGTAAGATTGTTGTTGTTCGGTTGTGTCTGACTTTTCCTCACCCCCATTTGAGGTTTTCTTGGCAGAGATACTGGACTAGTTTGCCATTTCCTTCTCCAGCTCATTTAATAGATGAGTAAACTGAAGCAAACAGGGTTGAATGACTTGCCCAGGGTCACACAGCCAGTAAGTGTCTGAGGCTACTTGAATGCAAGAAGACAAGTCTTCCCGACTCCAGACCCAGCACTCTGTCCACTATGGTGCCACCTAAATACCTTTAGTGTGCTTAAGAGGCAGGACTGAAAGCCAGGTCTTCCTGTCTCCAAGACCAACTTTCTTTCCACTATGAAAGGCTATCTATCTCTCCTTTATTTTATAGATGAAGAAACTGAAGCCCAAAAACTATAACAATTTTCTCTAAATCCCAGAAGGAAGGGGCAGCTAGGCAGCACAGTAGATAGAATGCCAGGTCCAGAGATGGGAAGTCCTGGGTTCAAATCTAGTCTCAGATACTTCCTAGCAGGGTGACCCTGGGCAAGTCACTTAATCCTGTTTGCCTAGCCTTAGTCCCTCTGTCTTGGAGTTGTTACTAAAACAGAAAGTAAGAATTTGGGGGGAGGAATAAAGATCCCAGGCTTGATTTGAACCCAGGTCCTCTGACTATAAACTAGAGTGCCAAATTCCCTTTCATATACCATCCATTTAAAAGCTCTGAAAGAGGTAAGAGCATAGCTAATAAGTAGTTATCATTCATTAAACAAAATTACAGCTTTCATCTGTTAGCAAGTAAACCCTCATCAGGGTCTGCAAGGCCCAAAGAGACATCACTTTTCTCCCTGCTGTCTCTGAATGCCTAATTGAGTAGTGCTGAGTGGGAACACGTTTGCTCAACAGCAGGCTTAAATCTCTACCTTCTCTATCTGAGTGCTCGTGCCCCCCACCTAAGCCAAGCAAGAGACTCATTTTAAACCCAAAGCTCTGGTGTTTGCCAGCTCCCTGTCCCCCTCCTGTGATAAGTAGGTACTCTTCAGGGCCCATGTTTTCATGCACTTCTTGGCTTCCTGTGGGGAGGTCAAAGAGCCTGGGCTGCTACAGGGGAGCACTTCCCCAAAAGGAAAGGCTCGACTGAGTCCATCAAAGCATGGCATTCATTTCTTAAATAGATGAAATAAGTCTTCCAGGCCTTACCACTTATCCTGCCAACGGACCCTCAGAGGTCCCTGGAAATTACCATCTGCCCAACTACTGGGCCTTTAGGACCTCCAGGTCTTTGTATCCATCCTACGGCTAAATACTTTAATATATTGTCTCCTAAAGTTAAGGTATAATAAGTTCTTTGAGATCAGGAATTGTATGGGTTGGTTTGTGTGTATCCTTAATACTTAGCCCAAGGTAAGCAGGGAAATGCTTTCATTATTACCTTAGCCAATCACTCATTGGTTCCCGTACACCCTCATGGCCAATCAGCTGCCAAATCATGTTGATTTTAAATTCACAGCATTTCTCACATCCAACCACTTTCCTCCACTCATGGCCAATGTCCTTGTCCAGGCCTTCTCACGCAAACTATTGTAATACGTCCCAATTGGATTCCCCTCTCCAATCCATTCTCTGTTCTGAGGCCAAAACAACCTTCCTTTAAATAAATGCTGGCCTCTTCGTCCAGGCCCTCCATTGTCTCTAGTATAAAAGACAAACAGCTTCATTTAAGAATTAAATTCTAAAAAATAAAAATAAAAAGTTACAAGTCCTTCACAACCCTACTCCAACCTACTTTTCCGGGTGTATTTCAGATGACTCCCTTTTACACACTACATTATAGCCTAACTGTCCTAGTCCATCTTCCTTGAACTTAGCCTTCCACATAGCCCCTCCATGTAGCCCATGCCTGAAATTCTCTCCCTCCCCATCTCTTTCTCTTAGCATTCTCATTTCCCTCAAATCTCAACTAACATGCCTGCAATACAAGATGATTTCCTCATTCCCCTTAATTATTAATTTGTTCTGTCTGTCTGTCTGTCTGTCTGTCTCTCTCTCTCTCTTCTCTATTTCTCTCTCTGTCTGTCTCTTCTCTATTTCTCTGTCTCTGGCTTTTGGTCTCTCTGGCTCTTTCCCTCTCTCTTGTCTGTCTCTTCTTTAGTTCTCTATCTCTATCATTCTCTCTTTCTCGTTCTCTCTCTATCTCTGTCTCTGTCTGTCTGTCTCTCTTCTCCACTGCCCCATCAGTCTCCCAAGACCTTTCCACTTCTAATGAAGTCCCCAAACCAGTCTCCACTGTGCATGGTATGTGTTTTGCGCTTGCACTATAGGACTTCAATATATTTTCTTTTCTCATGGCATCCTCATGCTACTCCTTCTGGGTACAGCATCTCTGCTGGGCATGTTACTCAACTGTGCTTCTAGGGGTATTATCTCTGTCCCTCTCTCGGTCTGTCTGTCTGTCTCTCTCTCTCTCTGTCTCTGTCACTCTCTCTCTCTTTCTCTCTCTCTCCCTCCCTTCCTCCCTTCCTCCCCCTCTCCTCTCTCTCTGTCTCTCTCTCTTCCTCTCCTCTCTCTCTCTCCCTCTCTCTCTCTCTGTCTCTCTCTCTGTCTCTCTCTCTTCCTCTCCTCTCTCTCTCCCTCTCTCTCTCTCTTTCTCTCTCTCTGTCTCTCTCTCCTCTCTCCTCTCTCTCTGTCTCTCTCTCTTCCTCTCCTCTCTCTCTCCCTCTCTCTCTGTCTCTCTCTCTGTCTCTCTCTCTTCCTCTCCTCTCTCTCTCCCTCTCTCTCTCTCTTTCTCTCTCTCTGTCTCTCTCTCTGTCTCTCTCTCCTCTCTCCTCTCTCTCTCTTCCTCTCCTCTCTCTCTCCTCTCTCTCTGTCTCTCTCTCTTCCTCTCCTCTCTCTCTCCCTCTCTCTGTCTCTCTCTCTGTCTCTCTCTCTTCCTCTCCTCTCTCTCTCCCTCTCTCTCTCCCTCTCTCTCTTTCTCTTTCTCTCTGTCTCTCTCTCCTCTCTCCTCTCTCTTTCTCTCTCTCTCCCTCCCTTCCTCCCTCCCTCCCCCTCTCCTCTCTCTCTTTCCACATATATACATACTTATCTTGTAACATATTGAATCCCCTTGAGTATCAGAACTGTTTCCTTTTGTTTTTGTATCCCAGCACTAAAATAATACATCGCACATAGTAGATATTTCATAAGTGCTCTTTGACGGGAATGGAATTGGATATGATTAGACTTAAGAGGCAGATTTCCATTATTTACATGGCTGAACTTTCCTTGATTCAAAACTGATATCCTTTAGAAAGAGACAATCTCTTCCCTGGTCCCTAGATTTGGCATAGCACATGCAATGCAGGTATAATAATTATCCAATACTCAGAGATAGGAAGAAGCAGAATATAGAGATTCGAAGTGTAAGCCTTCCTTTGAGACTACCTACCTACACACACGCACGCACACACACATACACTTAACTAACACTGGTAAGTTGGCGACCCTCGGAAACTACAAAACTACTCTTCCGGGTTGAAGTTACTCTGTGGGTCAACACTTCTAAAACTCTAAGTTACAAGCCCCCAGCACTGCATTGGCCTTTATCAGTCAGACAAAGGATAGAGTTAGCTCAAACCAGAGACATTTACTGATGTTGTAAATAGAATGATAAGTGCAAAACATTTCCCCCATATGCCTGGGGTACATTCAACCGGAAAAGCATAAAGTATATATGGGAAAAGTGAGCATGCACATAAAGTCCCCTAATAGAGAGCTACACGCATAGGGAATACAAGTAGCCAAGACAGCTCACGCCTCTTCTGCTGCAGTTCAAGGCCTTTCCACTTCTCGTGAAGCCCCCACACCAGTCTCCACTGGGCATGGCTTGTGTTTCAGGCAATATGGCACTAGAGGGCTTCAGTGGATTTTCTTTTCTCAAGGTATCCTTATTCTACTCCTACTGGGCAGAGCATCTTTGCTGGGAAGGTCACTCAGCTGTGCTTCTAGGGTCTTCTCTGCATATCTCTAGTAACTCAACAGCTGGCTTCACTAGTCCTAGTCTGCAAAATGCCATCTCTCCTTCTACCTCAGTTATTCTGCTGCAAAGCCTCATTGCCAATGGAAGGGGAAGAGGAGAATAAATGCCCTCTTTTAGCCACCCTGAACTTCAGTAGAGACGCAAGAGAAAAGGGGAACAGTGACACCCTCTCAAAAGCTCTCTTCACAACTGCCATGAACATTCCCTCTTGACCTACATAGCTCCTCTTTTCTTGGCTGACTTCAAAGCTGGGGTACTTGTTGGTTTTTAAATGTTTTTATTAATTTATTTTTTGTTGGTTACATTAAAATTTCCAAGTGTCTCCCCCCCTCCTCTCTTCCTCACACTAGGGACAAGGGAAATGTGTTTTTTGAAGATCACCATGTGGTGTGACTCAGTAGTATCAAACATAAATTAAACACCATTCCTGTCAGCTGCATATTGACTGACAAAACCACATGTTAACATTATATATGCTGTGCTGCAATTTTATTTATTCTAATGACCATCCCCCAATTGCATTTAATATGGTTGGGAACTCACTGCGGTGTTCTAGAGGTGACTGGTGCTGACCTGCAGCAGTGAGCTCAAGACCTCAGGTATGGCTGATCCTTTAGCCGCCCAACAGACAATGGTCCTAGAATTCCAGGTTTGATTGAGAAGTTTTCACACATACTAAAGGAGAAAGTAAATTTAAACATTTCTTTGAGCTTCCTTCTTACCTCCTCTAATGAATAAAAATAAGATAATCACACATGGTCTAATTAGATTAGAAGTAGTGGGCTAAAGTTAGACAGCAATCTTCAGAACACAAGTTTAGCAGTAAAGAGCTCTCCATCTTAGTGAGCAGCAAGGCAGGGGACCAGTTTCATTCCTCTTCCTGGGAGTCAGTTGTACCTTCTGCCATCTCTCTAGTTCTGAGCTGAGAAGACTGCTTTGGCCTCATGTCAAGGTAGGCCCAACTGAGCCCAGGAAAGAGAATCTAATTCCATCCTATATTTAGGAATGCTTCTGTGTCTTGTATCTTTAGGGTTGCTGTTAATAATTATATTCTCTATTTATAGAAGTCATTTTTGATGGACTGGCAGGTTAGTGCAAAGCTTAGAAATGTACCTAAAAAAATCAACAAAGAAACTAATCCAGACAATTAGCCTCTTCCATAAAGTAGCAGGATACAAAATGAATCCACAAAAACCATCAGTATTTAAACACAATAGTAATGCCTCCTGTGACAGCCTCCTGTTCTGCAGACAATATATGTTTTCCCTAGGCTGTCTTCATTTTAGAGATGCTGAACAGAAGGTCAGTATGGGGCAGCACAGCTCCAATTCCTATAGATAACAGATTTCTTTATCCTAATCAGATATAGGGGGAAAAAATGAGTGTTCTGATAGTACACTTACCACCCCATTCAGTCAATCACTGCCCTAGAATCCCCAGGAACTAGGCATTAGGAATGTTTCCATTTCCTAGTTTCTAGGAGTTCTAGGGCAGTGATTGGCTGAATGGGGTGGTGAGCACACTATCAGAACACTTATCTTTTTCTATATCGGATTAAGGTACAGAAATCTGTTATCTATAAGAACTAGGGTGCTATGAAAAACTTCATCTGGACTGAGATGATTATCACAATTTTCAAAAATGGTGAGAGAGATCTTTCCAGTAGCTTAGAGATGTGAGGCAGAAGAATGAAATTGAAATAAATTGCATAGGTAAGCAAAAAGCAAACAATCAAAGTATCCTTAGGCATTTTCTTTATCTTCCAAATAGCCTCTTTCTCCCTCCCAGGGCCAAGGAAAATGGCCCTGAGGTTTGTTCCTTTGGGGAGAATAACAGAACATTTACTCAAAAAAGTTAACAACTTTCCCTTGAAATTCAACTAATGTATGATTGTTGCCAGGTGTAAGTGATGATGAACCTTTTAGAGACCAAGTGCCCAAACTGCAGCTGCCATTGGGCTGCTGGGCAGAGGGGCAGATAAAATGAAAAATGTCCTCAGGCACTGTGGAGAGGAGGGGGGAAGCAGCCCCCTCTTGTACTTGTGCCATAGGTTCACCAACACCACCCTATATGCAGGTGCAAGTGGATTTTAATGGAAGGGAGAAAATTCTTATCCTATCATTTTGTCTACATAAAGATGTATATAAATTTTGTCTATATAAAGATGTGTATACTCATAGACAGATTCCATTTACACTCACAGAGAAAGGTCAGCATTTGTGGTTACAAAATTCCTAAATAGCAAACATATTCTTCTATTCATTGCGGTCAGGGATATGGAGTCACAGAGATCAGAGACTCTGGAATCTATTTGCATAAATTAAGGTTTTGTTGGCCTCAGTAGAGGAAGACTGTGGTCTCTGCACACTCAGTACTGAGCAAATTTCTCAACATGGAGAACCTAGAAACTGTTCAGGAACGTGCAGTAGAAATGAACTTCAGTATATCAAGGTTGAAGAACCACCTGGTAGCTTGCCCAGATATTGTATTCTGAGTAGCCAGCTACTCAGCTACTCCCCTTTAGTGCCAAAGCAAAGCCAATCCTCCTGCAAGGGGAACACCATATGGTTGTGTAGTTAGCCTTTATTTTTTTGAAAATTATTCATATCACCCACCTATGTGTTACCTGCATTTCTCTCTCACCACCATATGGACTCAAGATAGCAACAAGTGTTAGTTTGCTAATTATTTAACCTCCCCTAATTCCCTAGGCATGGTGGGATTTCTGACAATATCTCACACAGCAACCAGAAGTTTCAAATCAGCCTCATAGTTTTGGTGATAGCTACCTCTGCTAGGAAATGACCGAGTAGGTTGACCTATGTGTCTTAACCTTATACAAAGACTAGCAGTCTTCCCTAAGGGGTTCCTTCCAGGACAAAAATGGGGCAACTTTGTCCAAAGTCAGTGACATGATCACCAACTCTGAGGCAGTGAATGAGCTAAACCAGAGGTCCATACTACCAAAAGAGGCTAATTAGACCATGCAAACATAGTCTGCAATTAGTATCAGGGAGAGTCCAAGGCTCAGTGTACCAACCACTGGGGAACTGACCCGTGACCTGGGATGACAGATACTAAGACAATAATAAATAGAAAGATACTTCCATATTGCTTTTTTATAGCAACACTTTGGGGAAGTGAGACTTGGAAAACCAGCCACAAACCACCCCTGGGATTAGCCCTGGTCTTGGAGGCCTGCCATTGAATCCTACATAGTTAGCATTAAAAACCCAAACACTAGAGTATCTCTTATTCCAACTTCTCATTAATTTTGTTTTTAATGGTATCATTAAATGTCTATCTGGTCTAATGCTTTTAGTTTTCCTTTTAACTAGCTTCCAAAACACATCCCATGTAGCCTGGTGTGTTTCTAATACTTTAGACAACAACAAGGAGGAAAGAAAGGTCTCGCAATCTGTATCTCCACTGGGGTTATGGTCTGAGATTCTAACCTGGCTAGGAATATCTGAAGGCCAGCAGACATTGGGTTGAAGAAGAGGGCTTGAAATTCCACTCTGCTTTTTGTATATCCACGCCCTATGCTCAGGAAAGAGTAATGTAACTGCCATAATACTCATCTGTCACCATAAAATGGTACCTGTTCTAGGACTTGCAAAGTTGTTAGTCAGATTGCACTGTGGTTGTCATAGTAATAGCAGCATCCAAAGCACTTTGAAGAGTGGAAAAGGGGCTCCGGGATGGGAGACTTTTGGCGATTCTTATAGGGCATCTTTCTTTTGAATACTAGAATGTGGTGTTAATATGGTCTGGACAATGTGAAAGTCAGACCAACTCAACAAATATGGTCCTAGGCTTGGAGCTAGGGATAACCAATATCAAAATGAAAAATATCAAAGCACACATGTTTCTAGGGAAAGTAGAACAAGTACTGACATCAGCAGGAAACAACAAAAACATTCTTCTACATCTATCAGGATCTCAGCTTCTCCCTGAGATCATTTGTATCTGATATTTATATTTTAGCCTCTCAACTTAGCTCCAACAACTAGCATAGAGCCTGGCATATTGTTATTCAATCACTGAGGCATGTCCAAGTCTTCATAGCCCCATGGACCATACTGTCCATGAGATTTTCTTGGAAAAGATACTGGATTGGCTTGCTATTTCTTTCTCCAGTGAATTAAAAGAAACTGGGGTTAAAGGACTTATAAGTGCTTAATAAATGCTTGTTGACTTATTTTGAACACTTCTGAAACCATGTTAGGTTTATGCCATAAGTAATGATGAGAGAGACAAATCCAGAGAAATCTCAGATGGTGTGTATGAACTGATGCAGAGAAAAGGGAATAGAATCAGTAGAATAATACCTGGAGTGACCACAGTGATATAAAGAAAAGCAGATTGGACAAGACTTCATGAAGTATCTCAATCAATACAGTGACCCATTACAATCACCAGAAGAATGATGAGTATGTTTCCCACCTCCTGGTAGAGGGGTAGAGTAAAGGTGCAGAAGGAAACATGAATTCTCATACCCAGATGCTGTGAGAATTGGTGTAATTTTATTATACTTATTTATTATAAGGAAAAGTTTTGGCAGAGAAGGGAGAAGTTATGGATACAAATAATAAGGTAATGATAGTGACCAAAAAAAAGAAAGAAGGATCAACAAAACTTTTAAAATACATAATCAAGCAAAATAAAGTTCAGAAAGATACACATTTCAGCTTTAAATTTTATTTATTTCCCCTCTCTGAGACAGCAAGCAATCTGATATAGATTTTACATATTCAATAAAGTAAAACATTTTCCCTATTAGTTATCTTGTGGAAGAGATCATGGAACAAAAAAAATGAAGAAAGAAAATGAAATATGGTATGCTTTGGTCTGCATTCAGACCCTATCAGTTCTTTCTTTGAAGACAGATGAAATTTTTCAGCATAAAATCTTGGGGATTATCTTAGATCACTGTATTGCTAAGAATGGCCAAGTTATTCATAATTATTATATAATATTGTTTTTACTCTGTATAATGTTCTGGTTCTGCTCACTTCACACTGCATCATAGGTCTTTTCATGTTTTTCAGAAATCATCCTCATCATTTATAACACAATAGTATTCCATTTCAATCATATACCACAACTTGTTCAGCCATTCCCAAATTGGTGGATATCTCCTCAACTTCCAATTATTTGCCATCACCAAAAGAGCTGTTATAAATATTTTTGTTCAAATAGATCCTTCCCCCTTTCTTTAATCTCTTTAGGATACAGACCTAATAGTGGTATTGCTGGATCAAAGAGTATCCTCAGTTTTAAAGTCCTTTAAACATAGTTCCAAATCACTCTCCAAAATGGTTAGATCAGTTCACAACTCTATCAACAGGGTATTGGTGTTCTAATTTACCAACATTCCCTTTAACATTTATTTTCCTTTTTTTTTAATCCTATTAGCAAATCTGATTATTGTGAGATGGTACCTGAGAGTTGTTTTATTTTGCACTTTACTAATCAAGAGTGATTAGGTAGGGCAGTTAGGTGGCTGCGTGGATAGAGAGCCAGGGCCTAGACATGGGAGGTCCTGGGTTAAAACTTGGCCTCTGTTCCCTCCTGACTACATGACCCTGGGCAAGTCACTCAGCCCCCATTGCCAAGCCCTTTCTGTTCTTCTGCCTTAGAACCAATACTTGGTATTGATTCTAAGACAGAAGGTAAGGGTTTGGGGGTTTTTTTGAGGGTAGGGACTTAGGGGGTTTAGATCATTTTAAAATTTTGAGTATAAATAGCCTTGATTTCTTCATCTAAAAACTGCCTATTTATATCCTTTGTCCATTTTATAGATACTTTAACAAGACAAACTATATAAAGAAGTTCATAGTTGCATATATAATTCTTTCTGTTCATTATATATTAAAATGTTTATGTTTGTTCTTGTGAGTTTATAATTTAAAAATAATTGTAAGTACTATTGCAATAAGTTCTTTGAAAGTAAGGACTAGGTATGGATCTCTTCTTTTGGAAAAGGAGGAGGAGGAACAAGGAGAAGGATGAGCAAGAGGAGGAGGAGAAAGAGGAGAAAAAGGGGGAGGAGGAAGAGGAGGAAAATAAAGAGGAGAAGAAAGAGGAGGAGAAAAAAGAGGAGAAGGAGAAGGAGAAGGAAGGAGAAGGAGAAGGAGAAGGAGAAGGAGGAGAAGAAGAAGAAGAAGAAGGAGGAGGAGGAGAAGAAGAAGAAGAAGAAGAAGAAGAAGAAGAAGAAGAAGAAGAAGAAGAAGAAGAAGAAGAAGAAGAAGAAGAAGAAGAAGAAGAAGAAGAAGAAGAAGAAGAAGGAGAAGGAGAAGGAGAAGGAGAAGGAGAAGGAGAAGGAGAAGGAGAAGGAGAAGGAGAAGGAGAAGGAGAAGGAGAAGGAGAAGGAGAAGGAGAAGGAGAAGGAGAAGGAGAAGGAGAAGGAGAAGGAGAAGGAGAAGGAGAAGGAGAAGGAGAAGGAGAAGAAGAAGAAGAAGAAGAAGAAGAAGAAGAAGAAGAAGAAGAAGAAGAAGAAGAAGAAGAAGAAGAAGAAGAAGAAGGAGGAGGAGGAGGAGGAGGAGGAGGAGGAGGAGGAGGAGGAGGAGGAGGAGGAGGAGGAGGAGGAGGCAGAGGAAGAGGAATATTTGTGGATGGTTCACTACTGATGAACTATGATACTATGGCATGTGTGTACTTGGATTAATGACAGAGAAATGTGCCACTGCTATCTTCTTGAGGGTATATATCCTGAACATGATGAGAGAGTCCCATGAGATATGTCAGATCTAACAACCACTATCCGTTTTTGTGATTCATATGATGATAAAGGGTGCTGCCAAAATGAAACTAGAAATCATTGCTAGATAGTATGAAGCCCTGGTAAATCAGCCTTCCAAGAAATTGGAGAACTTTGGGGCAGAGGTGGTGTTTTTGTCATTGCTGTCAATTGAAAAAAGAGGTTTCGGAAGAGAAGAGTAGATTTGGGAAATGAAGAGCTGGTTAAGAAGATGGTCTCTGAAAACTGGATTTTGACTTCTGAACCATAGCTTAAAATATAGAAATGATAGACTCTTCGAGGTCCAGGATGGAATACACTTAACAAGGACTGGTAAAATTTTATTTACCTTGAGTCTTTCAAATCTGATCAAAAGGGCTTAAAATTGAAAAGGGAGGGGAAGAAATAAAACTTTCTACATTTATCTTCCAAGCCATATTTCTTAGACAGTATCAGCTACTACAGAGAAAGAATAATAGCAGTAGATAGGCTCAATAATTCAGAGCAGACAAGACCCAAGAAGGCAGCTGACATAAAAACCTATTGCCTCAGATACACTGTGTGCATTTATACACATCTGTGTATATGTGCTTATGTAAATACTAATGTATATGTGTATGTATACATATATATATACATGCATACATATGCAAAACCTGAGTAATAAACATGGCAAATTAAGAGGGCAAATCCCCAAAATGAAAGAGGGAAAATTCCCCTTCTTTGCTATCACTGAGACTAACCAATCTCTAGAGTAGGGAAACAAAAATATCTCAGAAAAAAAGAATAATTTTGGAAACACACATTTGATTCAAAAGCAACAGAATACCTTATGAAGGTAAGAGAAATTATAAATATTAAGAAATATATAGCCAAGAGACCAGAGAGGGAAGGTATGATTTGGGTAAATATCAATAGAAGGAGAAAATGAAGTGATGGTGAAATGGCATTATATTAAAGACATTGGAAGAGAAAGAGAAAATGGTTGAGGAGTTTGAGAGGGTCACTGAAAACCTGGGATGGACACCGAGTATAGTAGGAAGGAGAAATAACTAGATTTCAAATAACTATATTTCCACTAAAGTGAATTCTCAAACAAAAGTAGAGTAACCAATAAATTCTTGACTTCCCACAGTTATTATTTCAGACATCAAAAAGCAGAGGGAGTAACAAGGGGAATGGATTTTGACCAATGAGAAGGAAAAAGTTCTTGAAGAAAAAATAATTGGAATCTTCAAGAAAAAGAGAGCACTCTATCTTCGAATTCTTGATAGCCCAGAAGAGAAAAACTAGGCATAGCCTGAAATGCACCCTAGATTGTGTGAGAGCAGAATTCAAAGACTTCAGAGGAATACTGGAAGGTTGACTTAGTCTAAAATTCTATGGGGGAAATGAGGCCAAGAGGGATAGAAAGTTGTCAAAAATGAAACTCTCAAGATGCAAACATAAACAGTTCCCACAAAGAAGAAAAGGGAGAGTTGTCTGAAGAAATCAAAGTGGAAACACAGGGAACTGATCAACCGACTTAAATTGCTTAATGTAAATAATAATAGTAAATAAGGATAAGTACAAGGCCTGGGATTTCATTGGTATAAGGAACTATGACTCTTTGCAGGTGATTTGATGCTCTATTTAAAAGAACCTTAAAGAGTCAACTAAAAAGTAATTGAAACAATTAATAACTCCAGCAGTTGTAGGATATAAAATAAACTCGCATAAATCACCAGCCTTTTGGACTCTTCATATTAGCTTATTGAGATATTTTTGAATACTGATTCTGTCACTGATTCATTGATATTCCCCCAAAATTTAGCACCAGCGAATTTGATGTTCTATATCTTCACCCAAGCAACTGGTAAACATATATTAAAGAGCACTTGACCACGTATAGATCTCCAAGACTCTTCCCAAAAGCCCTACCTCCCGACTGATATTGGTCCATTAATGACTGCTCTTTGAGGTTGATCATTAAACCAGTTGTAAATTCATCTAACTGTGCTTTTATTTAGTTCATTTCTCTCCATCTTGTTCACGAGAATAATGGGAGTCTTTGTTAAATGCCTTGTTGAAATATATGTACACAACATCTACAGCATTTTCCTGATATACCAGCTTCATAATCCTGCCAATAAAGGAAATGAGATGTCTGACATGACATGTTCTTGATGAGCTAAACTGGCTCTTACCGATCAGTTTCCCCCTCTGAATGTTCACAGACCATTCCTTTAATATGCTCTAGAATTTTGCCTAGAATATATAGGCTGTGCAGCTGCTTCATTGGAGGAGAGCTAAATCCTGCTGCAACTTGGAAAGCTATCCAAGTTTGATATTCTTTATTGCCATTTACAATCTGATATAGAGTGGAAATATCAAGGTACCTATGTCACCCCCTGGTTTGAAAGAGAGAACCACATAGAGAAAAAAAAAGCTTTCTATCAGCTTTGCTATGAGAAGAAACTTGGCTTTCATGAGAGCTGATTGTATAAAACGAAATTCCTTTATTTTTGATGAACTGACTGAGGAACAACTCTATGATCTTACTCTTAGAGAGGTAGAAATAATACTCAGTCAAAGAGTAGATCCAAAGAGGTTATTAGTTTTCTGAATTGGAACTATTGGTTACTTTTTAAAAAGTGTAACACCTCCTCAGCACCCAGTCTAGGGTGGCTGTGTGCTAAAAGACTCCATGAGTGAAACAGAAACAATTATGCCCAGAAGGAAAATTGTGAGGAGCAGAAGGAAAGTAGATAGCAAGGAAACATTTTTATCCAGCATGTGACACATGGTGCAAGCTGTTTTCTAAATAGACCAAGGATATCAAGGCCTGAAATCCAAAGTCATGAATTGCCCCAGGTACATGGGCTTCCCTACTCAAGTACCCCTCTGCTATGTTTTTGTATGCACTCACTCTTTCTCATGGATATGGTGTGAATTGGTGGGAGAGTGTGACCCAAGTTTATGGGTAATGTTATGTTTGATTATTATTGATTTCTCCTGAGTAAATGTTATGATTGTTGCTGTTCTTGCCTTATTTAATATATATTACATTGTAAGAGTTAATTGTATCATTAGGATGGATTTTGGTGTAAATACACTGGTAGGGTCTTGGAAATTACAACAACTAGCAGTAGGAGTATATTCTTCCATAACTATGGGGAGAAAAAGAAGGGGAGGGGAGAGAAAGACAGAGACAGACAGACATAGAAGGGGAGAGAGACAGACAGACAGAGACAAATAGACAGAGACAGAGAGGCAGAGAAGGGGAGAGAGACAGAAAGACAGAGACAGACAGAAACAGAGAACAGGAGAGACAGACAGACAGACAGACAGAGACAGAGACAGAGAAACAGAGAGAGACAGAGAGACAGACAGACAGAGAGAGAGAGAGAGAGAGAGAGAGAGAGAGAGAGAGAGAGAGAGAGAGAAAGAGAGAGAGAGAGAGACCACATTTCAATTCAATCCAATTCAACTCAGTTGAGGCCACATTGGGTGCCATACATATAAATTATTACAAGTAAAATAAGCAGAACGTAGAAAACAGGAAGTCCTGGGTTCAAACTTGGCCTCAAACACTTCCTAACTGTGTGACCCTGGGCAAATTACTTAACTCCCATTGCCTGACCCTGACTACTCTTCTGTCTTGGAATTGATACTTAGTATTAATTCTAAGATACAAAGTAAAGGTTATTTTTTTAATTGAGGAATAAAATATTTTCTTACTATAGTGAGGTTCCTAATGAGATTAGCTGACATACATTTATTTGTGGTAGATTTAGTTATCTTTCTTACATGGTTTTCTTTATCTTCCTTCAGAAAACATATGAACAGTACATGTCTTGCTTATTTCCAGCTTATAAATTCACCTTTGACTAACAGATTTCATGACATTCATCAAAATAGAGGAAGATAGGACTAAGAGCCAACTATGCTGAATGAAAGCCACCCTTCAGAATAAATAAGAATGTTTAGTGGGATTGCTGATTTCAAAATGATCCTTTATAACCTTCAATAAACATTTCTAGCCTTATTTTTTTTTAAATCTTAACCTTTTGTCTTAGCCTCAATACTGTGTAATGGTTCCAAGTCAAAAAAATATTAAGGACTAAGCAATTACGGTTAAGTGACTTGCCCAGGGTCACACAGCTAGGAAGTGTCTGAGAGCTGATTTGGATTCAGGTCTTTCCAACTCCAGCTCTGATTTTCCATCCACTCAGCCACTTAGCTACCCCTCTCACCTTGTTTTTAAAAAGTTAAATATAGTCAACAAATATGTATTAAGTACCTACTATGTCCAAAGCATTGGGTAATGTGGAAACCATAAAAACTAAAACTAATAGGTTGTATTGAAGGAAGCAGTTCTCATACCTTAGGAAATGGAGGTATGAATTTGTGTTATTTTTCTGGAACTATACAATTTGTCTTAAAATGAAAAGGAGAGGTAATGAATCTCACATATCCATATGATTTCCTATATTTAGTAGCAAATGCCTCTCTAACCAAGTTATTCTGTGATAAATCAGCATCTAACAGAAAAGTGTTAAAGGATAAGGGATGAGGGTTAAGTGACTTGCCCAGCATCACACAGCTGAGAAGTGTCAAATTTGAACCCAAGACCTCCATCTCTGAGCCTAGCTCTCAATCCACTGAGTCATGTAGCTGCTCCACAGTCACTAACTTTTAAGGGCCTTGATGGCAAAAACAAAAAGCAAGTATATTATTGGTTGGTGGAGAATTAATTAATAGAGGCTAAATTATATGAACAAGCAGTTTTCAGAGAAAGAAATCAAAGCTGCCAATATGAAAAAAAATGTTTAAAACACCTAACAATTGGGGAAATGTAAATGAAAACAACCATGAAGTTTACCACATATATCTCATATTGGCAATATTGACATGGCAAGTGCCAGTGGGGCTCTGTGAACCAGACACATTAATGCATTGTTGGTGGAGGTATAAACTGGTCCAACCATTCTAGAAAGGAATCTAGAACTATGCTTAAAAAGCTATTAAACTGTACATACCCTTTAATGAAACAATACCACTAATGTCCCCAAAGAGATCAAAAGAAGAAGAAAATGACCTATATGTATAAAAATACTTATAGCCACCCTTTTTGTGGTGTCAAAGAATTGGAAACTGAAATGTTGCCCATCAAATGAAAAAATGATTGAACAAGTTATGATACATGAATGTGGCGAAATACTATTGTGCTATGAGAAATGATGAAGTGGATGGCTTCTAAGATACCTGAAGAGACTTGTATAAACTGATGCAGAGTGAAGTGAGCAGAACAAGTAAAACAATTTATGCAATAAAAAAATTATAAAGTCAATCAACTGAAAGACTTAAGAGTTCTGAACCAATTATAATTCCAGAGAACTTGATGAGACATTCTATGCATCTCCTGATGCAGAGCTAATGGTCTCAGGGTGCAATTTTAGATGTAATTTTCTTTCTGACCTTTCCAATGTGGAAATCTGTTTTTCTCAACTATGCATGTTTGTTATAGCAATTTTGTATTTTTTGCTTTCTCAATTGGAAAGTAAGGCAAGAAAGGAAGATGAGGTAGAGTTTTATTTTTTTAATTAATCTGAATAAATAAAATGTAAATTTGTTCATGTCTTGATTCTCTGATTGACCTCTTCGATGTCCTGATCTGGGCCCCAGGCTCTAAAGACTTACTATAGATGCAGTAAACAGGTTAATATTCTGGGCTTTTTTTTTTTAATCCTTTATATACCCGAAGATTTTATTCCTAAGAGAAGGGCCAGGAGGCACTGACAAATGTGTGAAGAGATGTCTACATTTATCAGGCAGCAATATCAATTTGATTTCGTTTTAAGAGGAAAGGGAGAACTTGCAGATTCAAAAGTCTAAACAACAATCATGACTTCATATACATTAAGGGTAGAGTAATAGCAGCCACAAACCAGATATTTGTAAATGAATTATAATAATCAAAGTTTAACTGGTAATCCCACTCTCCTCTGCCTCTGCTCAAGCATGTGTCTAGTTCTAGATTCAGTTGTGGACATCATACTTTAGGGACATCAGTGAACTAGAGTGTCAAGAATGGGGCAACCAAAATGGTTCTCCATGCTTGGAATACTCTCCCTCCTCTACTCCACCTACTGACCTCTTTTTTGTTTGTTTGTTTTGGCTGTTTACAGTTTACATGAAAATGTTTATTTATATATCCAAGATAATTGTACTTATTGACTTATCTTCCTTGCCTGACATTATCATATTACTCTGATTTTTAATCTCTATATGAAGAACTTTTGGAGTACAATTTGTTCTCATGAGAATTTTGCGATCATAATTCTATACTTCTAACTTCTTCAGAAACTCCCATTTTGTAAAAATAAAGGAAACCTTCAGAGCAACAAAAAAAGTCCCAGCTAAAGTTTCACCTTCTATACAAAGCCTTCTCCAACCCCTCTTTAATTCCAATGCCTTCCTTCTATTAATTATCTCCTATTTATTCTTTATATAACTTATTTTGAATATATTTGTTTACATGTTGTCTCGCCCCTTAGACTGTAAGTTTCTTGAGGGCAAGGACTATCTTTCGCCTCTTTCTGTGTCCCCATTGCTTAGCAGAGGGCCTGGCACATATTAGGGGCTTAATAAATATTGTTTAATTTCCCTTGAAGCAGAAAAGCCTTGGTAGGAGGAACTGCAGACATCTTCAAGATTTAGAAGGGATGTCTTGGGGAAGAAGGATTCCGAGTAGAGTGGAACAAGGACTAGATTTGAAATCAGAGAACCAGAATTCAAATTCTAGCTCCAATACTTACTACTTAAGTAATCTTGGTCTCCTCACCTCACTATTCTGCCTCTTAGTTTCATCTTCTATAAAATGAAAGTCCCTTTCAACTCTACATCTATGATCCTATGGCCATAAGACCTGTTATATTTGACTGCAGAGCACTGGAGTAGAATCAATGGAAAGAAGAATCAGGGTCAAATTTAGACCCTGCAAAGCAAAATTTCCTAATGATTAAACAGGATGGAGGTAAGAATAAGGACTGAAAATGAGGTCCACTGGTTGTTGAAGGAATGCTCTTTAACACATACAGAGAGAGAGAGACAGAGAGACAGAGACAGAGACAGAGAGAAAGAGACAGAGACAGAGACAGAGAGAAAGAGACAGAGACAGAGAGAGAGAGAGAGAGAGAGAGAGAGAGAGAGAGAGAGGAGAGAGAGAGAGAGAGAGAGAGAGAGAGAGAGAGAGAGAGAGAGAGAGAGATTAGCACCCTCTCTGCGATTCATAATCTTAAGAGCATCTCCTAGAGTACTTAGAGGTTAAATGACTTGCCCAGGGTCACACAGTCAGTCAGGATTTGAACCTAGATGTTCCTCACTCTGAGACCAGTTCTCTCTACACTATAACACACAGAAATGTTTGAAACTGGAAGGGGTCTCCATGAGAAGTATCAGGTTCCTTCCTCAGTGGTAACTTTCAAACAAAAGCTGAATGACCACTTGTCAAGTATATGGGTAGAGCCACAGAGAGCCAGTTGTGGTGGGGATTCTTGGTCATGTATGAGATGGGCTTGATGGCATTTAAGGCCCCTTTTGACTAAGATTCTGGGATTCAGAGCTCCTCTGAATAGCTACTTTTGTTTCCCCATCTTGGAAATGGGGACAATAAGAGTGAACAAGGTGGAACTTAGCAATTTAGTCAGGTGACTTTAAAGGAGCATTTCAAAGAGAAATGCTCTGCCTGGTGAGGTTATTCATAGCCTCTCTGCTAAGCTCCCTACCTCGAAAGACTTTAGATCTGAATTTGCATTTGTTGTTTCCAAAAGTAGAAATTGGGCTGGTAGACAGGACCTGTGAATGAAAAGAGGGGAATAAGGGGAGAAACAGCTACTTTCAACATGCAATTTGGGAACACATACGTTGTTCCAAATATAACTGGCAAGGGAAGTTCAGGAGATGTTGCTTTATGCCCTCATTACAGGCGATTGCTTGCCATAACACTGCCTAGGAGACGTAGAACACTGGCGCTGGACTGGCTGCTTGGGAAAAAAAAAAAAAGAATCACGCAGGTCTAGAGTTTTTGAGAATTAATTGGCTCCTACCAAAGGATGGGGATGGAATGGAGCCTGCATCCCTGCCACTTAGGACTCCTCTGGTGGCAGTGGGCTGATATTCAGATAGGAAGAGATTAAAGCCACTTTTCTTCTACTTGGTTTCCCACTTGGATCTCATTTTGGAGATGGATGTGGCATGATGGGGGTGCCGGACTTCCAGGGCTGCTAGCTCTCCTCTAACAGGCAGCATACTGCTTGTCCTTGGTGGACAAAAAGGAAGGACAGTCAGGGAGGAATATAGGGAGGTCCATATTGAGGAAGAATCTACTTTGGGTTCAGTCCTGTGCCAAGATGGAAGAGGAATTAAATAAAATGGAAACATGGCTTCACACCACCAAGGAACTGATATCTTAGTTGATAGAATACAACTAACTTAGCAAGAATAATGATAACAAAATGAGGGAGGTTGGAGAATAGAATTGGAGGCTAATGTTCATCCAGCTTATGCAGACTCGGGGAGAGGGTAGGCTATAGAAACACAGAATCTCAGAGCTGGAAATAATGGGAAATAAGGTATAAGAAAGCTGGAAAGTTAGGAAGGAGGCGGTTATGAAGCATAGGCAAAAGCCAGCAAAGGATTTTATATTTGATGCTGGAGGCAATAGGGAGCCTCTGGAATTGATTGATTGATTGATTGATTGAAGGGATGGAACAATATGGCCAGATTTTCACATAAGGAAGGTCAATACGACAACTGGGTGAAGGGTAGACTGGAAGGAGACTCAAAGCAGGGAAATCAACCAGAAGGTGTTTGCAATAGTCCAGGACTAAAATGATGAGGGCCTGCACCAAGGCAGTAACAGTATCAGAGGGGATGTATAGAAGAGAAGTTAAGAAAATAGAAACAATAGCACTTGAAAATTAATCATACATGGGAGTGAGAGCAAAGCAGGAGTTAATACCTCAGATGTGAGCCTGGGTGCCTGGGAAAATGGGAGTATTCTTTACAGTAATCGGGATGTTAGAATAAGAAGAGAGTTTGGAGAGAATGATGCTGAGTTCAGTTTGGAACATGCTGAGTTTCAGATGTCTATGAGACATCCAGTTTGAGATGTCTAATATTAAAGATGTGATACTGGAGGTCAGCAGAGAGGCTAGACCAGTGATGGTAAACCTATGACACGGGTGCCAAAGATGGACCACAGAGCACCCTCTATGAGAATGCAGTCAGCCTCCCTCCCCACCTCCCAGAGTTTGTTACTAGAAAGGCAGAGGAACTCAGGCAGAGATACTCTCCACCATGCCTGACATTTTTTCACCTTACCTACCCCTCTGCCCTAAAGCCCAATGAGAATGCACAGGTGGGCAACTCACAGGCAACAGAGCTGGAGGGGAGCAGAGTGCTTGGGTCATTCCCCTCCCCCTCTCTACACTTACTGAGGACATTCTTCATTTTACCAGACCCCTGCCCAGCAGCCCAATGGGAGCACTTCCTCCCTCCCCTGTGTGAAATAAGGGTGGGGGCAGAGTATACCCAACACTTGATGTGGGCAGTGGCACAGCATGCTATCTCTAAAAGTTTTGCCATCACTGTTCTAGACAAATAAATATGATAATCATCTGCTTAGAAATGATGATAGTCTCCATGGGAGCTGATTATATCATCAAATAAAATAGCATAGAGGAAGAAGAGAGAGTCCAGGACAGTGCATTAGGGAATAGAAAGTTTAGAAGAGAGTGAGAAGGAAGTAAAAGTATCTATCAAAGACAGCCTTCTCAGTCAATTAGCCTACAAAAGGGATGAGGTATGAGGAATATAGGGAAATAGTGTGACTAGAAAGATCAAGTGAAGGTTTTTTGAGGATGGAGAGACATGAACATTTTTGTAAATAGTATGGAAGTAACCAGTAGAAAGCCAGAGATTAAAGATAAGTGAGAGAATGAAGATTAAAGAGGAGGCAATCTGCTGGAGAAGACATGATAAAATGGAATTGCTTGTCTTTGTAGAGGGAATTGCCTTAAGAAGGGCCACCTCACTATGTAAGACAGAGATTAAAGAGGAAATAGTATCTGAAGGAATGGAGATGATGTGAGATAAAGAGAATAGACCTTGGCAAATGGCTTCACTTTTTCCAGTGAAATATGAAATAAAGTTCTCATTTGAGAGGTAAGAGAAATATCACAAATCTATCAATGAAGTAAGGATAAAAGGATTGCCTTGCTGCAGTGAGGACCCAGTTGAGAATATGTAATATAAATTTGTAGTCAGCACAATTCCATTTTCTCCAACACTAATTCTCTATCTCCCCTCACTTATCTGTACCCATCTGTACTGTACCCATCCTCCACAGTGCCATAAAAAAAAAATTAGGACTTCAGGATAATTGCCTTCTCTATTTCCTAATTAGAAAAGTAGGAAAAAAGGGAATGGAAAGAGGCCAGGTCAGAGAAAGGCTGGAGTGAGGGCAGGATGAAGTTATACACATCTAATTTCCTTCACACACATACACACACACACACACACACACATGAACAGGGATATTCTAGTCTTAAAGATTCAGATGTAGAAACTATCTATTAATGGCTTCTTAACAGAAGGCCCATGAATTTGATTTGTTTGGCTTTTTTTTTAATGTTGATAACTATTTCAATAGAATTTGTTTCCTTTGGAATCCTATGCACTTCATGTTATGCATTTACAAACTGATTTTACAAGCAAAATGATTCTGAGAAGGGGTCTATAGGCTTCATTTTTTGACAATGTGTGATTCATTCAACCATTGAAGTCTCTACTGTGTCCAGAACACTATGCAAAGCCCTGGGAGAGATAAAAAGTTTAGATAATTCAATTCAATCCCACAAACATTTATTAACTATTACATGCAAGCTAATTTTTGCAAGCATTATTGCAAGCTAATTTACTAGGTTCTAAAGGTACAGAGACAAAGGAAACAAAAATTATCTTCCCTCGAGATGCTTACATTCTACAAAAGAAGATACAGTGCTTGCTTATCCTCAAAAAACTCATCGTCTAGCAAGGTAATGACCCCAATAGAAGAACTCTTACATGAGTAGTGCATTTGATTCAAATCCATTTCATAATCCTAAAGAATACTTTCCAATAACACAATTTATCTATAACTTATCATCTTAAAGATTTGCCTGAGGCATAAAGAGATTAAACAAGTCTACTATTTCTATGTGTCAGGTACTGTCTCTGAACCCAGGTCTTCCTGACTCTAAGAGCTGGCTTTCCATTCATTGAGCTATGATGATTCTTTCTTTTTTTTTAATTAAACCCTTACTTTCTGTCTTAGAATCAATACTGAGTATTTGTTCTAAGACAGAAGAGTGGTTAGGGTTAGGCAATAGGGGTTAAGTGACTTTACCAGGATCACACAGCTAGGAAATATCTGAGGCCAGATTTGAAACCAGGATCCCCATCAGGCATGGCTCTCTATCCACTGAGCCCTTATTTTCATTCCTAGACTCAATTTTCCAAAGCATAAGAGTGGTAAAGGTTAGGCAATGGGAGTTAAATGACTTGCCCAGGATCTCACAGCTAGGAAGTGTTTAAGGCTAGATTTGAACCCAGTACTTCCCACCTCCAGGCCTGGCTCTCTATCCACTGAGTCACCTAGTTGCCCCCTAAACTTGACTCTACATAAGTGTGTTTGAGATACAAATGAAATGTCATTTGAGATCCTAGATGTTGTTGCAGATTAGAGGACCACAAGATTTTTTACTGTAAGGTGATGGGATAATAGAGGATAAGTAGGAATTCAGTAATTAAAGAAGGGAAAGGAGGACGTTCCAGGGAGAGGCTAATAGCCTAAGAGAAAGCATAGAGTTGGGAGACTGTAGAATATGTTAGGGGCCCAGACATTGTTAAATACCCTTTTGAGAATCAGCTCCAGTTCAAACATAATATAATGGGAAAAGGAATAGATAGGAGCTAAGAAGTCCTGAGTTCAAATACTGACCCTGCCATTTAGTACTTGCAAGACCTTGGTCAAGTTACTTAATCTTGCTGGGCCTAAGTTTCTTATCTGCAAAATTAAGAGGTGAGAGCAGATAACTTTCAGGATCCTTTCCAGTTTTAAATTCTATAATCCATGTTTAGAAACTTTTCTACCCAGTGATAGATCGACGGAAGTCAAACTTGGCACCCTCGCTTTTTCAAGGAATCCCATTGGTTGTCTTAGTTCTCTCCCCTTGTGCAATGAGAACTGAAATAATAAACTAAAATAATTGTTTATTTAAGATAAGCGAAGGAAGGGAAGGGAAATGGGATGCTCTATCTAAGTAAAAATCTAATTCCTCCCACCAAAATCAAATAGGATTGAATAGATGTTTTCTACACTGAATTTGTACCTACAGATCCCAACTACCTGTAATATCCTAACCAGAATATGCAAATAAGGCATGCCTGCCCCCAAAATGCATTAACCTACGTCCCGGACCCTTTATTAGATAGGTACCCATTGCAACCTGGGAATACAGTGTGATACACTGGAAAGAGAATTAGCTCTGCATTGAGGATCTGGATTCAAATTCCCCTTTTGAGCCTTACTGTGTGACCTTGGCTATATCACTTAAATCTCTCTGGGACCTAGTCTCCTCACTCTAAAATAGGAAGTTTATGGTACCTTCCACTGAATCGATGATCCTACCTATGGCGTGAGCCCAGAGAAGGTCCCATCCATCTGCCTACACCTCCCAAATCTGTTAATGGTGCTAGAATTGCATTAAGAAAGCCTTGCTCAGACAGTGGTCATGAGTAAATGAAGCATCCTCCATGCTTTGGGCTCAGCCCTCCTGTTTTGAATGTCATTTGCATAAATTTATGTGTTATGGTCCAAGAGTCTCTGAATGCAAGTATATGTAAAAATAAAATTAATTAATTAGTGTGACTGACTGCAATGGCATTTAAACCAATATTCCGAGCACGACCCACAGAACGCGCAGACTTGATTTTCAAGCCAGTCAATTACTTCACCTTGTGGGTCAGCAGAGCCAGAAACCCCAACACCTGATCTGAAACAAGGCAAAGAGCATCCCTTGTCGTCTGCACCCCATCGGATGCCCCTCGTCCCCACTTCAGTCCTAGCAGAAATGTGAAATTACCAGGGAGGAAAAACCCCCTTTGATTGCCCTAGGAGAAAGCCTTTTCCTAATGTTGTGTCAATACATAACAATATATCATGATAAAGGCAGTGCCAAGAACAAGGGGATGATGGATGCTCAATATCCTCTCAGAGATTCAGCTCTAAATGTTTTATGGACGAATTCTTACTCAAATATTCCAGTGCCTCAGGAAGAGGGGAGAGATTGTTCTCCCCCAGTTTGCTAATGGGTCGTTTCGGGCATACAGGCCAACTGTGCCCTGCCACAGAGCAATTCAGCTAAGATAATGAACTCTGCTGCTAAGAGAGTGTTGGGTCTATGTCACTCTACAGTGGCCTTCTGGGATTCACCTACAAATGACCTGGCCTCATTGGCCAAAGAGCAGGAGGTATGAATCAAGGTGCTGTCATTCCGGGGTTCTGCTTTAGCTTATGATTTTTTACTTCCTTTCCTTCCATGGCACATATTAATTTCTGTTGTGTCAGAAAAACAAGGCAATCCTCATCCAAATCAGAAAAGGGAAATAAGGCAAATTAATGAATGAATGTTAAAAATGAATGAATAGGGGAAAACTGTGTGATTCAGTGGACTGAGAGCCAGGCCTAGAGATGGGAGGTCCTAGATTTAAATCTGGCCTCAGATACTTCCTAGCAATATGACCCTGGACAAGTCATGTAACCCCCATTGCCAAGCCCTTATCATTCTTCTGCCTTGGAGCCAATACTTAGTATTGATTCGAAGACATAAGATAAGGGTTTTAAAAAATGAATGAATAGGGGGAAGCTACATGGCTCAGGGGAGTGAAAGCCAAGCTCAGAGATGAGAGATCCTGGGTTCAAATCTGGCCTCAGATAGTTCATAGCTAGGTGACCTTGGGCAAGTCACTTAATCTCTATTGCTTAACCCTTATTTCTCTTCTGCCTTGGAATCAATACATAGTATTGATTTAAAGATGAGAGGTAAGAATTTTTTTAATGAATTAATGAATGAAGACTTTTAAAACATCATAGAAAGGTGAGGGCTAAATCTTTTGCATTTTTATCATGCATTGTTGTTATTCTGTCTTTTCAGTCATGTCTGACTCTTCTTAGCAAAGATATTGGAGTTGTTTGCCATTTGCTTCTCTATGCTCATTTTACACATGAGGAAACTGAGACAAATGGGTTGAATATGCTTTATAGTTGTTAAAACATTTGACTTACAGATTCTGATTGTCCTCATCCTGGAAGGTTCCATAGGACAAGTAGAAGATATTATCCGTAGAATCTTATACCGGGTAGGGACTTTTGCCAACAACTAGCCCACTTTATTTGTTTTCTTTTTCTTTTTTTAAACCCTTTCTGTCCATCTTGGAGTCAATGGCTCCAAGGCAGAAGAGTGGTAAGGACTAGGCCATGGGGGTCAAGTGACTTGCCCAGGGTCACATAGCTGGAAAGTGTCTGAGGCCAGATTTGAACCTAGGACCGCCTGTCTCCAGACCTGGCTCTCAATCCACTGAACTACTCAGCTGTCCCCTTTTATTTGTTTTCTAGAGGAAGAAGGAAACCAAATCCCAAGAAGTTAACTTGCTTGTCCAAGTTCATCCAGTTAGGTAGGGACAGACTTCCCTGTTTGGGAGTAATTGGGGAAGCTGAGGCTCAGCAATGTTAAGTGGTTTCCAAAGGTCATGTAGCTGAAGAGTGACAGATATTAACTGGCTTATGAATAATGAGGAAACTGAGGCTCAGAGTGATTCAGGGATTTATCCAAGATCTAAGAGCTAATTAGTGTCAGATACTATTATCTCAGATTTATACTTGAGGAACCTGAGACTGAGAGAAATTAAGAGAGTTGGCCAAGTTCATACAGCCTGTTGGAGGCAGAGCCAGGACCAAGACCAAGTTTTCTTACTCTCCTCTTCAGTATTGTATCCACTTGACCACACTGAGAAAAAGGGGAGAAAGTCATGTCCACCATATCATTTAGAAACACTAAAAACTAAAGATCTAATGATGGCGTATTTTTCAATAAACATTAGGGATCTCTCTTGCCAACTGATACGCATCAGTTGCTTTCTCTTCCTTCTGGAAGTGGCAATGCCAAACTAACTAGAGACGGGAGGTCCTAGATTTAAATCTGGAGCTTTTCCCCACAGCTCCTCCTGGGTCAGGGATTCCAAACATCACCCCCAATGGGTGATCACTTTAAGATTCTCAATGTACTTTAAACATGGTATTTCATTTGAGACTCCCATCTGTATAATTAGAAAATCTTGAAGCCTTGGACTTCATCTCCCAGAATCCTTTTCCCTTTGTTCACTTTTATGTTTGTTACCTGTGTGTATGTATAATAGTAACTCCGCCCTTTTCTCTCTTTTCTCCCGACCACAGCTGAGTTAGCTCCCTTTTTACTCTAGCTTTTTTATTTTTGTTATTATTAATAAATTGTATTAAATTTAATATTTGGAGTTATTGCATATTAACTTTTAAGCTTATACATCAAGAGTGGAAACAATCAGAAACCCAACAATCAAAATCTACCTCTGGTGCTAGTTATCTATATGGCCTTGAATAAGTCACTTAACCTCTGTAGGTCTCAGTTTCCCCATCTGTAAAATGAGAACATTGAACTAGATGGCCTCTGGGGTCTTTTCCAGCTCTGAATCCAGGAGTCTATTAATACACCTTTGTGAGGCATTATCATCCCCACTTTACAAAAGCCATAACTGAGACTCAAAGAGGCTTAAGTGAGTTCTGTATGGGCACTGTGATAGTTGGAAAGACCTCTAGTGTTGAGGAGGTGCTGTTTTAAATTCCCAAATTTGAGGGGTTGGGATGGAGACAGAAGGGAAGGAACAAGAATTTTTTAAGTATCTACTCAATACCAGGCACTGAACTAAATGCCTTATAAATATTAATTCATCTGATCTTCACAATAATCCTATGTAGGTACTATTATCATATCCATTTTATAGTTGAGGAAACTGAGGCAAACAGAGACTAAGTTATTTGCCCAGGGTCACCCAGCTAGGAAGTGCCTGGGTTTGAATTTGAACTCAGGTCTTGCTTACTTCAGCTCCAGAGGTCTATGGAGCTCAACACCAATATCAACATTCCCTTCCTCCCACCTGGTAGGATACTGGCTGTGATCAGAGCTAATAAATGTCTGAAGAAGAATTTGAACTCAGGTCTACTTGACTCCAATTCCTGCCCACTCTCTACCATAACACATGGCTGCCACATGGATACTTAGTGACAGAGACAGAATCATAAAACTCCGGGCTCCCAATCTGGAGGGTGTTTTGTTTTGTTTTGTTTTAACTCTTATCTTCTGTTTTGATATCAATTCTAACACAGAAGAGCAGCAAGGGGCTAAGTAATCAGGGTTAAGTGACTTGCCCAGGGTCACCCAGCTAGGAAGTGTCTGAGCCCAGGTCCCCCTGACACCAAGCCTGGCATTCTACCAATCTGAAGGATTCTCTAGTGAACCAAGCTACTCCTCCAACTAACTTTCAGAAACCCAAAGGGAATTTCTGAGCATCATGAGCTTTGACCAAGGGATATAGACCAGGGGAGTCTCTCTCATTGCCTGCCCTTTTTTCTATCCCTCAGAAGCTATTCATGGAAATGGGGCTCATGTCCTAGGGGAGGCATCCCTTCCTGCCCGGCAGCATCTACTTTATGTATTTGTCCCAATCTGTTCTGGCCTTTGGGGACAAGAGAAAGGCTTCCCAGCCCGAATGAGGCAGGCCAGATGTGCCTAAAGCAATCGCCTTTTATCACGGCGTGTTATAACTCACACAAGGGAAGGCTGTAAGATGACACTTGAGGGATGGGAACAAGAGACAAGGAAAGCTATAATGAGAGCTGCAACCAACTCCCTAGGCATTTCTTGGACAATCTTTTGGGGAATAGCCCCAATCACATTTCCCTTCACTGGATTCTCCATCTGTCTCTTCCTTAACCTCACCTAACCCTTTCTTCTCCTGCCTACCCTACCCCCATCAAGTCTGAGACCTCTGAACCAGGCTCAGATCAATGCAGTCAATGCTTATGGATGGAGTTTCCCTAAGGCTATGCTCACCAAGGGATTCTAAGAGCCAGGGATGAGGTGGGAGAACATTTAAGGCATAAGGAATAGGGAGAAGCTAAATTGCTCAGGGAAATGAGAGCCAGGCCTAGAGACAAAGAGTCCCAGGTTCAAATATGACCAGAGAAATTTCCCAGCTATGTGACCCTGGGCAAGTCACTTAACCCCCATTGCCCAGCCCTTACTGCTCTTCTGCCTTGGAACAAATACACAGTATTGATTCTATGATAGAATATAAAGGTTAAAGAAGAAAAAAAAGACATGAGGGATAGCAAATACAGAAGCAAAAGGATAAGAGATGGGATATCGTGTATGAAGAACAGCAAGGAGGCACTTGGGCTGAATAATTAAGTACAAGGAGTGGGATATTAGATTCAAACAAAGGAGTTTATATTTGAGCCTTAAGACAAAAGGGAGCCACTGGAGTTTGTTGAGCAGGTGAGTGACCTGGTCATATCTGTACTTTAAGAAAATCAATTTGGCAACAGTATAGAGAGTGGAGTGGAGTGGGGAGAGATCTAAGACAGAGAGCCCAATGAGAAGATTATTGCCATAGTGAAGGTGAGAGGCGATCGGGAATGGAAAGAAGTAGGACATATAGAAGAGATAGTAGAAAAAGCAAGATTTAGCAACTGATTGAATATGTGGGAGGAAGAAGGGAAAGGGTAGAGTCAAGACTGACCCTAACATTGCCAATCTAGGCGACTAGAAGAATCACAATGCCCCTGACAGAAACTGGGAAGTCTGGGAAGTAAATTGTTGTTTGTCCTTCATTTTCAGAGGACCAATGAGCTCCTGGATGGTGTCTTGACTTGTACACTAACTGGATTTCAGTGAGGCCAAGATGCACGGTCCAGAGTCATGGAAGTCCAATGACAAGACAAAGAGTGAAGACAATTGGCAATAACCCAGGATGAGGTGGATGACTTTGGCATTTCTGATGTCTGACCAAGCCCTAAAACACTCAATGGTGCCTGCTTTGGCTGCCTTCATGGATGCTGAAACAGGTTGTTCTCCTCTGCCCATTCGGCTAGGGGAAATCTTGACATGCTTAGAATAGATACCCCACTCACTCACCAATGGCTTTGTGGTACATCCATTACCCTCAGCCTGATTTAGCCTATTGCTACGATGATTTTCCAGGGTGTGGCTGCTACAGCTTTTTTTTTTTTTTAAGCCCTTACCTTCCATCTTAGACTCAATACTGTGTATTGGTTCCAAGGCAGAAGAGTGGTAAGGGCTAGGCAATGGGGGTCAAGTGATTTGCCCAGGGTCACACAGCTGGGAAGTGTCTGAGGCCAGATTTGAACCCAGGACCTCCGTCTCTAGCTGTTGGCTCTCAATCCACTGAGCCACCTACTTATCCCCTGCTATGGCTTCTTGGAGCCACAGGTAAAAGTTGGGTGAAAGGAAGATACCAAATGTGGATGAGGAGCCCTAAAAAAAAAGTTCAGCAAGCCTTCACATTACTGGTATTAGTCCTCTCTAAATGCCTCATATGCTCAAAAGAAATAGGAACCAAGTAAGTTTGAGGAGAAATATAATGAGATTTGCATCAAATATTGAAGATTACAAGTAAAGGTGGAGGAGGGGAGCAGAGGGGAAACATGTTTAGAACAGAATCAGTTTGCTTTTATTTTTTTAATGCAGTTCAAATCTGGCCTCAGACACTTCCTAGCTGTGTGACCCTGGGCAAGTCACTTAACCCCCATTGCCTAGCCCTTACCATTCTTCTGTCTTGGAACCAATACCCAGTATTGATTCTAAAATGGAAGGTGAGGGTTTTAAAAGAAAAAAAAAGACAGAGTGGTCCTGGGCAGACACTGTATAGGAAAATAATCCAAGAAATAGCTTTGGACCACACTTTGCTTTGCACGTATTATATCAGCTTGTATTGGCTTATCTGTGCCTGTTCTGTATCCCAAAGTAGAATGGGGGCTTCCCAAGGACACGTTCCTCTTTGTAAGTTTTGTCTTTGGATCCCCAGAGCCCAGTGCCTAGTAGATAATAAATACATTGAATTCCCTTAGTGGAGTTCACAGCGACAACGTGAAAGGGGGTTTGGGGTATTTTTTGCACCCAGCATTACGGTCCTCAGAGGTTGAGGTTCAGAGACCCAAAGGCATCTCAGCCCTCTGTGGTGCTAGGAACGTCTCAAGGAAGGCCTGTCCACATTAGGACCCTTGTCACCATCCCAGGGTGACTTCCCGCTCGCCTTCTCTGGCAGCTCCTGCCCAGCCGCCTCCAACCTAAACTGAAACGGTGACGAATTGATTCCAAATAAATTTGAAGATGTTCCAGTCATTAGGACCCCTGCAAGAGGTCAGTGGAGCCAGGTGCCTGCAGTATTATTTCAATCACAGCTCTGGTTTCAATTTGCAGTGAGTGTTGAAAGCCAAGAATGTTTGGATTCCTCATTTTTAAATGGCACCATGAGGGACCTTGGGGTCCAGGGGGTGGAGTAAGGGCTGGGCGGCACCATAACTAGGCACCATAAATGAGGAAAGAAGCAAGGAGGGGGGGGCATTATCAAAGGCATTTGCTTAACTGCGCAACATCAGTGCCCTCTTCTCCCAGTCTGAAGAGACTTCATCAGAAGAGTGTCTCATGCCCACCCCTCACGGTGCAAATAGAAGATAATAGCAGAATCAGAGATCATAGACCTGAGGACACATTAGCGAACGTTTAGTCCAGTTCTCTCATTTTACAGATGAGGTAACTGAGGTCCAGAGAGGAAAAAGGACTCTTCCAAAGTCATACAGCTAGACTCCACCCCAAGGCTCCAAATATTTAGTTCCTAAACTCCTTCCATCATCACCCACTCATGGTGATGTGAGGGAATCATTGCCATTTCCATGGAGGGTAGGAATGACCTATCCCTAAGAAGGTCATAGGCTTAGAGCTAACAAGGTCTTAGAAGTCATCTATTCCAACCTCCTCATTTTACCAATCAGGGAATTGAAGCCCAGAAAGATGATGTTTTGTTCAAGGATCTACAGGGAGTAAATGGCATACTCAATAAGACAGTGGTAGAAGGAACACCTCTTTCCCTCACCTTATAGTTCCTTTGGAGGGGATGATGATAGATCCTAGAGCTGGAACCAGAGATAAATTAATTCAACTAAGACAGTGATGGTGAACCTATGGCATGGGTGCCAATGATGGCATGCAGAATGTTCTCTGTGGGCACTTGACCACCATCCCTTCCGTCACCCAAGTGAGGCAGAGGGACTTGGGCAGAGCTGCTCCCTCTCCCTCTCCACCACTCCTGATGACATTTTTTCAGATCACCCACCCCTCTACCCAGCAGCCCAATGGGACCACACAGGGGGTAAGGTAGGCAGCTCACAGGCAGTAGAGCTGGAGGGGAGCAGAGGGCTTGGGCTACTGCCCTTTCCCTCTCTACACTCACTGAGGACATTCCTCACTTCACCTGGCACTCCACCCAGCAGTCCAATGGGAGCACTTCCTCCCTCCCCTGTGTGGAGTAAGGGGGAAGTAGGACATGCCTGGCAATTATTGGGGAGAGGGGCATGGCATGCATTCTTGGGAATGGCAGGCATAGCACTCGACGATCTGGGGTGTGAGGTGGGGACAGGGCCCGGCACTCCATCTCTAAAAGGTTTGCCATCACTGGCCTAAGGTCACACAGTAAGTATCAGACAGAGGTAGAGTCTCTGACTCCAGATTGCCTCTTGACTCACCCCAGTACAAATAAGCAGAGCTAACATTTATGTAGTTCTTGTTATGTAGCAGACACTGTGCTAAGCAATTTACAATTATTACCTCATTCGATTCTCACAACAACCTTGGGAGAGAGGTGCCATTATTATCCCCACTTAACAGAAGAGGTCCTTGTTAGAATAGTATTGAATATCCCTGCATGTCATGTGGGAGATTGGGGCAACATTCAGTTCCCCAACAGGGAGAGAGCAAGTTGTTTTTTGAGCAACTATTTGTCTTGGAGGACAGAGGACCAGGCCTAAAGACAGGAAGTCTCATCTTCCTGAGTTCAAATCTGGCCTCAGATACCTCTGACTGTATGACCCTGGGCAAGTCACTGAAACCTGTTTACTTTAGTTCATTCATCTGTAAAATAAGCTGGAGAAGAAAAAGGCAAACCATTCCAGTATCTTTGCTAAAAAGCAAACAAACAAATGGGGTTGCAAAAAGTTGGATACAACTGAAATGACTGAACAACAAATGGCAAAGATACTGGAACTCGGGCTAGGACATTCTATCCATTGCACCACCTAGTTACCTCTTTTAGTATTTATACAACCAGCATTTAACACCAGTGCCTGAGCCTTAATTGATACCCAGTGTTTATTGACTGACTGACTGCCAGGCCCCGAAGAAATGATTGTTGGCTGATCTACTCAGAGGTCATCTAGTCCAGTCCCTTCATTTTACAAGTGAGGAAACCAATGCCTTGGGATATTATGTGATTTGCCTAAGATAATGTAGGCAGTGAGTATCAGAGGTAGGATTTGAACCCAACTCTTGTGATTTGAAAGCCAACAAGAGGTCTGGAGGCAGGCCCTCCCAAGGATAAAACTCGAGCATAGACATGAGCATGCACACACATTCATGAACATTGGAACCTGGGGCAAAGTCCCATTTGCCTCCTGCAAGTTTCAGGTTGGAAAATATAATCTTTCCTCTGATCGAATTGCTTTTTCTCAGTTTCTCAGCCCACTCCTTTCATTCTATCCCATCACGAATTGTCTTCTTTTCCAGGGAGCCATTTTAAACCTCCCCCCTAGTGGTCTCCATTCCCACATCCACCGAGTTCTTGTTCATTCCTGTGGTCTGTCAGCCATACCCATTCCTCAGTGACCCCACCTCCCTGCAACTGGAGTTACAGTGCCAGTGCCAGGGTCCCAGATCCCTGGAGCTTCAGGGAAGGTGACAGCAACGCCTCATTAGCAGCCAATCTGTTAGGGGCTCCATCTCTTCTCCTAGGCAGGACTTGGAACCAGAAAGGAGAGTGCTGATTGGTTCTTCAACTCCCTCAGGGAGTCCCCTCAGAGACCCTGTTGGAGAGAGGCGCCTTTTCATTCTTTCTCTCCTCTTTATCCCTTCTCCCTCCTACTTACCCCTTCCTGCCCCCAAAACACACACACACACACACACACACACACACACACACACACACACACACACACACACACTGAGAATTGGGCAGGGAGAGGAGAGTGAGTCAGGCCAAGGTCCAGATTCCAATTTCTGCCAGTATCTTGCCTGCTGGTAGCTGTTATTTTAACAGCTGTAAAATTATCTCTAGGGATTCCCGCTGCCTGGCTGCCCCCAGGAGAGATGATGGGATTAAATGGGCCCCAGAGCCCCAGTCGACAAAATCCATTAGGAAACATTCTTGGCAGATGTGCTTCAAATCACCTCCCTTCTATTGGGATATTAATTATTATCATTATTATTCCTCCCCTGGATTCCTAGGATGGATGTTGACGGGGGCGTTTGGTCCAGAATGAAATAACGTGGGCAAAGTAGTACCAAATGCAATCCCTTCTGTTACTTTCCTGTTTTGTTTCCACAGCATGTACATGGCCACGGCGGCCTTTGCTAGCATCATCTAGCCAATAAAGTCCAATTCTGATGTCTCCTCCTGATGAGGAGGGCACCCTGGACCCTGTCCTGAAGGTTATGTCAGTGAGTCAGCTCTGATCTTACTAGAAAGCCCTAGAATAGGAGCCTGGAGCCAACTCTAGGTCTGTTCACTCAAGACTAGCTTTCTTTCATTTATAACATGGCCATGAGACCAATGATGGGGTCAAAGAATCCCAGATTCACAGATATTCAAAGTTGTAAAGGGACTTGGAGGCCACTTATTGATATCAAAAAGTGTCAGAAAAAAGATCAAAATCAAAAAAGGAATTCCCATTATAGCATTCCCCAAAAGTGGTCATCCAGCCTGCTTGAGGACTTCCTCACTGCCTCTCAAGGTGGCCCCATTCCACTTTTTCGTTGTTATTGTTCAGTCAGATCTGACTCTTCGTGATCCCTTTTAAGGTTTTCCTGGCAGAGATACTGAAGTCGTTTGCCATTTCCTTCTCCAGCTCATTTTACAGATGAGGAAACTGAGGCAAACAGACTTAAGTGACTTACCTAGGACCACTCAGCTAGAAAGTATCTAAAGTCAAATTTGAACTCAGGAAGACGTCTTCTTGACTCCAAGCCTAGCACTCTACCATTGTGCCACCTAGCCGCCCACATTCCATTTCTGGACAGCTATAATGATTTAGGAAGTTTTTCCTGCTGACAAGCCTAAATTTGCTTCTTTGGAACTTTTCTTGTTCCTCATTCAGCCTTCTGGAGCCAAGCAGAACAAATCTGTACCCTTTTCCACAGGATGCCTCTCCAAATGTTTAAAGACAGGTGAGAATGTCCCTTCGGAGTCATTTCTCAAGGTGAAGCATCCCTCGGTCTTTCAATTATCTTCCTATGGCTTGAACCCAAGATCCTGTACTCTTTTTTCCCCCTTCCTCTTGATAATCTCTAAATAATCAACAAGCATCTATTGAACAGCTAACAACTGCCAAACACTATGCTAGGCAAGAGGGATACAAAGTTCAAAAAAAAAATTGAAAGAGTTCAATTGTGGCTCATATTACTCAACTGTAACTCTTAACATTGGGCAATGGATGTTCATCCTAAATTATGGGCTCTATGTCTAGCACACTATCAAGATTAAAGAGACTCATCACTAGGTTTTCCTCAGGATGATATCTAATCCATGGCTCTGGCCCCAACTCTGTTTTAATCCCAGGGACTGCCCTCCAATGAGGATCGGTATGCCTTGGGCTCATTACCCCCCCCCCATAATGAGAATTTATTCTGGGCAATCCCCAAATGTAGCTTGTTTCTAGGTTTCCACAAACATGGGTTAAAGGGCCTTAAAATCCCTAATGTACATTCAGTTACAAAGAAGATCTGAGTTCAAATCCTACCTCAACCACTTACCTGTGTGACCATATAAGTTGCTGAACTTCTATCAGGTTCTACCCATTGTTACAAAATAGTACAGGGCTTTGCAGAGCTTAAAATGCTATGTAAATGGTAGCTCTCAATTGAGCTTTACTTCACTCTTCAAAAAATACACCAAAAGAAGGCAGCTAAATGACTTGGTAGACTGAGAGTCAGGCCTAGAAACTGAAGGTCCTGGATTCAAATCTGGTCCTCAGACACTTTCCAGCTGTGTAACCCTGGGCAAGTCCCTTAACCCCCATTGCCTAGCCTTTACCACTCTTCTTCCTTGGAACCAATACACAATATTGATTCTAAGGCAGAAGTTTAGGGTGTTTTTTTTTAATACACAAAATGGCAAGGGCTCCTGGGAACACAGACAAATCCAGAAAACACAGAGAAGGACATACAATAGTCCACAACCAATCAATGCAATTCTCACTCCCCTCCCACACAACCCACCTACCACATACTCAGGATCCTTCCAGTAGAAAGGCATAAGGGAAAGGGGGGAGGGAGGAAGGGCAGAGCTCCATCTGTCAGCTCTCTTTTATAGGTCATCCCAAAGAGGTAAGTCCTCCCCCAAAATCCCTCTTTCCAAGGGTCTAAGCCAACCAATTAACTTCATATTTGGGTATAGTCTCAGTCACCAAAATAACATCAGTTGTTCTCAGTCCTCTTAACAAAATTCTAATGACCATATCTATACTCTGTACAGCAGAGATTCTTAACATTATTTTTGGTCATGGGCCCTGTTGGCAGTCTGGCCAAATCTACAAATCCCTTCTCAGAATACAGTGTTTAAATGCATAAAAGGGAAACACAAAAGATTACAAAGGAAACCAATGATGTTGAAACAAAGATGTCATCTCATTTCACAGAACCTCTGAACTCTATTTACCCCAGATCAAGAACCCCTTATCTATATAGGAAGATGTTATCAAAACTCCTGAACAAGGGGTTCGCCTTCCAGTAAGCTCATCGAATTGATCAGCGGACTCTCCTGCTCCACTCCTACCCTCTATAAAAAGGAATTCTTTATTCCTTTTTTTAATTTAGTGGGGCACCTGGAAGTCCTCTTACCATAGAGATGTGTAGGGATTAACCAGCCCACAATGACAGGAAATGGGAACCGGGGAGCTGGCCTAGTGTCAGTTTGGGGGGGAGAGTCAGTTACTGACAGTTAGGGCTGGCAGTTGTGGGGAAGCTGACTGCTGGGAGTGTGTTGGGTTGGTGGTTGGCATTTAGTTGCTGGAATATAAAGGCGGCCCTGAGCTTACTGAGAGGGCTTTTTGGCTTTGTGTTTGGGCTGTTAGGGTTTTTTTTTCTTCCTTGAACTTTTTGGAAGGTGGCTGATCTTCATTGACAGACCTAATTGGATTTGGATTAAACACTGATTGGGTTGGTTTTGATTGGGCTAGATTGGGTTGGAACTTTGTGAGGTGGTTGTTATTAGTGGTAGTTATAGGCAGTTATAGGATAACTAGTATAGACATTAGGCAATTTTCTTTCTCTACCTCCTTCCTATATTTCCCTCCTTTCCTATATTCTTTTACTATTGTAATAGAGAGAGAAGTGGAAGGGATTTGAAAGATGCTGGGACCAGAAAACCAGCTGCTTTGGGGGACTGATTTCTGGGTAGCACCTTCCCTCTTCAAGCTCCACTAAACTGGACAACTTTTTAAAAAAACCTTTACCTTCCATCTTGGAATCAATACTGTGTATTCATTCCAAGGCAGAAGAGTGGAAAGGGCTAGGCAATGGGAGTTAAGTGACTTGCCCAGGGTCACACAGCTCGGAAGTGTCTGAGGCCAAATTTGAACCTAGGCCTGGCTCTCAATCCCCTGAGATACCCAGCTGCCCCTTAAACTGGACAGCTTTTAATAGAGTCCTGACCTTACCAGAGGGTAAGTCAAACCCTCCCAGTCTTCTTCTTGGATTTGAAAATCCTCCCTCCTATTACACAAACTGTGAGACAGTTCTTCTGTAATCTAAATTATGTAATTTATTTCTTGAAAAGAAGAGAGAGAAAGGGTAGGGAGCAGAGGGACACAGGGAGATCCCTGCTAATTAATACCTATGGTCACTTTTTGATGGTGGGATCAAAACTATCTTTCAAGGAAAATAGTTCCCCTGAGGAAAATTGTGATCCAGGGTGATCGTGAGTTTAGGGCAAAATGCTTTCATTCAGCTCAGCCAGGCAAAAGGGTATTAGAAGAGAAATTCTCCTAACCAGCTCTTTCCCAGAGTCTTAGATAAGAGACTGACCAGAATCTCCCTCTGGCCAACAGTTTCTCCTTTTGAATCTTCCATGGAATTCTACCTTCCCCCCACTAGTTCCTGAATGAACATTGCCCCTCCAGACACATTTTCTTCGACCTTTGCAGTCTCCCTTGTTCTTGGCAAATTCCTTGTTTACACTATCTCTATTTTAATTAAACTAAATTGTTAAATTCTGCTAGAAGTTTTCTTTTCTCTGACTTAAAGGGATAATATTAATTTACAACTCTACTATAGTCTCATTAAAACTTAAAATTATTAAAAGCTGCTCTTTGATTTTTGTCAAACCCCCTATTTTAACCCTTACACCTCTTTTCACATGAATTTTTCTGCCATGTTCACCTGCTATGTACTTAGGCATAGAGGGGTTGAGCTCTGCCCTGCAATGAAAGTGCTCATGTCACTGAAATGGCTTGAAATAGCAAAGGATGATAATGATAATGATGGTACTTCAATACAAATTGAAGCAGAGGCAGTTATGTAGCACAGTGGATAGAGTTCTAGGTCTAAAGTCAAGAGACCCTGGATACAAATCTGAACTCAGATATGTCCTATCTTTGTGATCCTGGACAAGTCACTCAACCCCAATTGCCAAATCCTTACCATTCGTCTATCTTAGAACTGTGACAAAGATAGATGGTAAGGATAGATGGTAAGGATAGATGGATGGATAGATGGATGGATAGATGGATGGATAGATGGATGGATGGATGGATGGATGGATGGATGGATGGATAGATAGATAGATAGATAGATAGATAGATAGATAGATAGATAGATGGATGGATACATACATACATACATACATACATACATACATACATACATACATACACTGGGGCAGTTAGGTGAGTATTTCTCATTTATGTGACCCTGGGCAAGTCATTTGCCCCCAACAGCCTGGCTTTTATCCCCCTTTTGCCTTGTAACAGATACATAGTATCAATTCTAAGACAGAAGGTAAAAGTTTAAATATACAAATACTATATAAATATATGCTTTATAAAACTCTTACCACCTAAGTCCTTGGCACTATCAACTATCAGAAATCAATATCATTTTATCAGTAAAAATGGCATTAAAGAAAAGAGACACCTCACTATCTGCTTTGTAACTATATCCTAAAGACCATGGGACTTTTCTCCCTCATTTCAAATATGAGAATTTGAGACACGGTAACTTGCTCCTGATCACAAAGATTAATCATTTCTGTCCCCCCGTGGTTTGGCATCAGAGGATACCTTTAGGGAGGATCCTTCTCATGAATATATGACTTGACAGCATTCCATTTTTCTTATATGTGTTATCTCATTTGATTCTCATAGAAACCTCAGGAAGCTCAATTATCCTTGAATAATTCAAGTATTATGCCCATTTTACAGATGAAAAGTGAGATACTATCTCCCTATTTAACCTGTTTAGTAATGGAGAAAGGGCGAAAAGGGAGTATGGGCTGTAGGGTCATTCTTTGGTGTCTCCATTCATCAAAGAGTTGAATTATGGAAAAGAGGAGTAAAAAGTAGAAAGTAAGGATGAAGTTTCTGCTTATTCATTAGAAACAGCTGACCTATGATATCATCAGCTTTTCCCTGTGTCTGTGGACCAGATGTAAGACTACGGATTAGTGACTTGGGGGAATTTGGAGTTCAGTTGAGAGATCAAAGAAGAGACATTAACCCCAGCATTTGAAAAATGGAGCAACTGAGATTCAATGTTTAGACTTCCGGTTAAGATGGCGGCTTAGAGAAAGCTGAAGTTCAGATCTCCGGAAAACCCTTCCCGACCGATCTCAAACTAGAAGCTCCTAAGGCGCCGAAATTCAAAACGATCAACAGCACAGACCCTGGGAACCCTCCTCCTGGACCTGGACCCGGTTCAAAAGGTACGGCTCCCCTTAAAAGCCAGAACCCGAGATCCCTCGGACCTCAGGGGTAGGAGCGCAGAGTCCAAGGCTCCCGGAAGCGGCAGCCGCGCCGGGCTCAGAGAGCAGGGTCTGAGGAACAACAACCCTCAGGGTCTTCTACCCAAGTCCCAGTCCGGGTGAAAGTTACTGCCTGGGGCTTCCGCTGCAGAGAGCCGGTAGGTCCGGGTGAAAGTTACTGCCTGGGGCCTCCGCTGCAAAGAGCTGGTCGGTCCGGGTGAAAGTTACTGCCTGGGGCCTCCGCTGCAGAGAGCTGGTCAAAACAACAGCAACCCTCAGGGCGGGCAAGACAGCCTCACGGGCTGGATCCTGCTATCCAAGTCTCAGTGAAAGTCTGTGCTCTCGGAGCTTGGGGAAGCGGCAGCCCATCCCCCCGCAGGCCGACGAAACAGCCTCACGGCCAGGGATTCTGAAGGCAACTTCCGGAAATCGAGCCAGGGGGAGAGTGTGGCCTCGTGGTCCGACCCTTCCATTCCAGTTCCAGTGAGGCATATTCAGTTTAACCCAGGGAACGCTCATAGAACCAACATCTGCCCAGGACTAAAGCCACTGATAACCAGACAAAGACAAGAAAAGCCAATCCTCCACGTTCAGAGATGACAAATTCCACAGAAGCACAGAAGCCCCAAAATACCAAGAAAAATAAGAAGAAAGGGGCGACTCTGGACACATTCTATGGAGCCAAAATACAAAATACAGAGCAGATAGAAGAAGATATACAAGAAAATTCTCCAAAATCTTCCAAAGGAAATAGAAACTCTCCACAAACCCATGAAGAATTTGAACCAGAAAGGACCAAAAAGATGGAAGCCCTCTGGGAGGAAAAGTGGGAAATGATGCAAAAGAAATTCACGCATCTACAAAACCAGTTTGACCAAACTGTAAAAGAAAACCAGGCTTTAAAGCAAGAACTAATAAAGCAAAGCCAAAACACCAAGAAATTAGAAGAGAACATAAAATATCTCACCGACAAGGTGATAGATCTGGAAAACAGGGGGAGAAGAGAAAATTTAAGAATAATTGGACTCCCAGAAAAGCCAGAAATAAACACCAAACTGGACATGGTGATACAAGATATAATCAAAGAAAATTGCCCAGAGATTCTAGAACAAGGGGGCAATACATCCACTGACAGAGCTCACAGAACACCTTCTACACTAAACCCCCAAAAGACAACTCCCAGGAATGTAATTGCCAAATTCCAAAGCTATCAAACAAAAGAAAAAATCCTACAGGAAGCCAGAAAAAGACAATTTAGATATAAAGGAATGCCAATCAGGATCACACAAGACCTTGCAAGTTCTACGCTGAATGATCGTAAGGCATGGAACATGATCTTCAGAAAGGCAAGAGAGCTGGGTCTCCAACCAAGAATCAGCTACCCAGCAAAACTGACTATATATTTCCAAGGGAGAGTATGGGCATTCAACAAAATAGAAGACTTCCAACTTTTTGCAAAGAAAAGACCAGAGCTCTGCGGAAAGTTTGATACCGAAAATCAAAGAGCAAGGAATACCTGAAAAGGTAAATATTAAGGAAAGGGGAAAAATGTTATCTTCTTTTACTCAAACTCTCTTCTATAAGGACTACATTTATATCAACCTATGTATACTAATATGTGGGGAAAATGTAATGTATAAATAGGGGGTAAAGAAAGACCAAATAGAATAATGGTTCTCACACAAAGATTCACAGGGGAAGGGGAGGGGAAGAAAACTCCTATAAGAAGGAGAGGAAGAGAGGGGAGGGGGGTTACTTAAACCTCAATCTCAGGGAAATCAACTCTGAGAGGGAAAAACATCCAGATCCATTGGGATCTTGAATTCTATCTTACCCAACAAGGGTAAGGAGAAGGGAAAACCAAGGGGGGGAGGGGGAGAGGGAGAACAAAAAGGGAGGGAAAGAGAGGGGGGAGGGGGAGGGAACAAAAAGGGAGGGACTAAAAAGGGAAACATCAAGGGAGGGGACAAGGGGGACTGATTCAAAGTAAATCACTGGACTAAAAGGTAGAGCCGAAGAAGAAAAGGTTAGAATTAGGGAAGGCAATCAAAATGCCAGGGAGTCCACAAATGACAATCATAACTTTGAACGTGAATGGGATGAACTCACCCATAAAACGTAGACGAATAGCTGAATGGATTAGAATCCAAAACCCTACCATATGTTGTCTTCAAGAAACACACATGAGGCGGGTTGACACCCACAAGGTCAGAATTAAAGGATGGAGTAAGACCTTCTGGGCCTCAACTGATAGAAAGAAGGCAGGAGTGGTAATCATGATATCTGATAAAGCCAATGCAAAAATAGACCTGATCAAAAGGGATAGGGAAGGTAATTATATTTTGTTAAAAGGGACTCTAGACAATGAGGAAATATCATTAATCAACATGTATGCACCAAATAATATAGCACCCAAATTTCTAATGGAGAAACTAGGAGAATTGAAGGAAGAAATAGACAATAAAACCATACTAGTGGGAGACTTAAACCAACCATTATCAAATTTAGATAAATCAAATCAAAAAATAAATAAGAAAGAGGTAAAAGAAGTGAATGAAATCTTAGAAAAATTAGAATTAATAGACATATGGAGAAAAATAAATAGGGATAAAAAGGAATACACCTTCTTCTCAGCACCACATGGCACATTCACAAAAATTGACCATACATTAGGTCACAGAAACATAGCACACAAATGCAAAAAAGCAGAAATAATGAATGCAGCCTTCTCAGATCACAAGGCAATAAAAATAATGATTAGTAATGGTACATGGAAAACCAAATCTAAAACCAATTGGAAATTAAACAATATGATACTCCAAAACCGTTTAGCTAAAGAAGAAATCATAGAAACAATTAATAATTTCATCAAGGAAAATGACAATGGCGAAACATCCTTTCAAACCTTTTGGGATGCAGCCAAAGCGGTAATCAGAGGCAAATTCATATCCCTGAAAGCTCATATTAACAAACAAGGGAGAGCAGAGATCAATCAATTGGAAATGCAATTGAAAAAACTCGAAAGCGATCAAATTAAAAACCCCCAGCAGAAAACCAAATTAGAAATCCTAAAAATTAAGGGAGAAATTAATAAAATCGAAAGTGATAGAACTATTGATTTAATAAATAAGACAAGAAGCTGGTACTTTGAAAAAACAAACAAAATAGACAAAGTACTGGTCAATCTAATTAAAAAAAGGAAGGAAGAAAAGCAAATTCACAGCATTAAAGATGAAAAGGGGGACAGCACCTCCAATGAGGAGGAAATTAAGGCAATCATTAGAAATTACTTTGCCCAATTATATGGCAATAAATACACCAATTCAGGAGAAATGGATGAATATATACAAAAATACAAACTGCCTAGACTAACAGAAGAGGAAATAGAATTCTTAAATAATCCCATATCAGAAATTGAAATCCATCAAGCCATCAAAGAACTTCCTAAGAAAAAATCCCCAGGGCCTGATGGATTCACCTGTGAATTCTATCAAACATTCAGAGAACAATTAACCCCAATACTATACAAACTATTTGACATAATAAGCAAAGAGGGAGTTCTACCAAACTCCTTTTACGACACAAACATGGTACTGATTCCAAAACCAGGCAGGTCAAAAACAGAGAAAGAAAACTATAGACCAATCTCCCTAATGAATATAGATGCAAAAATTTTAAATAGGATACTAGCAAAAAGACTCCAGCAAGTGATCAGAAGGATCATTCACCATGATCAAGTAGGATTCATACCAGGGATGCAGGGCTGGTTCAACATTAGGAAAACCATCCACATAATTGACCACATCAACAAGCAAACTAGCAAGAACCACATGATTATCTCAATAGATGCAGAAAAAGCCTTTGATAAAATACAACACCCATTCCTATTAAAAACACTAGAAAGCATAGGAATAGAAGGGTCATTCCTAAAAATAATAAACAGTATATATCTAAAACCAACAGCTAATATCATCTGCAATGGGGACAAACTAGATGCATTCCCAATAAGATCAGGAGTGAAACAAGGATGCCCATTATCACCTCTACTATTTGACATTGTACTAGAAACACTAGCAGTAGCAATTAGAGAAGATAAAGAAATTGAAGGCATCAGAATAGGCAAGGAGGAGACCAAGTTATCACTCTTTGCGGATGACATGATGGTCTACTTAAAGAATCCTAGAGATTCAACCAAAAAGCTAATTGAAATAATCAACAACTTTAGCAAAGTTGCAGGATACAAAATAAACCCACATAAATCATCAGCTTTTCTATATATCTCCAACACAGCTCAAAAGCAAGAACTAGAAAGAGAAATCCCATTCAAAATCACCTTAGACAAAATAAAATACCTAGGAATCTATCTCCCAAGACAAACACAGGAACTATATGAACACAACTACAAAACACTCGCCACACAACTAAAACTAGACTTGAACAATTGGTAAAACATTAACTGCTCATGGATAGGACGAGCCAATATAATAAAAATGACCATCCTACCCAAACTTATTTATCTATTTAGTGCCATACCCATTGAACTACCAAAATACTTCTTCACTGATTTAGAAAAAACCATAACAAAGTTCATTTGGAAGAACAAAAGATCAAGGATATCCAGGGAAATAATGAAAAAAAACACATATGATGGGGGCCTTGCAGTCCCAGACCTCAAACTATATTACAAAGCAGCAGTCATCAAAACAATTTGGTACTGGCTAAGAAACAGAAAGGAAGATCAGTGGAATAGACTGGGGGAAAACGACCTCAGCAAGACAGTATACGATAAACCCAAAGATCCCAGCTTTTGGGACAAAAATCCACTATTCGATAAAAACTGCTGGGAAAATTGGAAGACAGTGGGGGAGAGACTAGGAATAGATCAACACCTCACACCCTACACCAAGATAAATTCAAAATGGGTGAGTGACTTAAACATAAAGAAGGAAACCATAAGTAAATTGGGTAAACACAGAATAGTATACATGTCAGACCTTTGGGAGGGGAAAGGCTTTAAAACCAAGCAAGATATAGAAAGAATCACAAAATGTAAAATAAATAATTTTGACTACATCAAACTAAAAAGCTTTTGTACAAACAAAACCAATATAACTAAAATCAGAAGGGAAACAACAAATTGGGAAAAAATCTTCATAGAAACCTCTGACAAAGGTTTAATTACTCATATTTATAATGAGCTAAATCAATTGTACAAAAAATCAAGCCATTCTCCAATTGATAAATGGGCAAGGGAAATGGATAGGCAGTTCTCAGATAAAGAAATCAAAACTATTAACAAGCACATGAAGAAGTGTTCCACATCTCTTATAATCAGAGAGATGCAAATCAAAACAACTCTGAGGTATCACCTCACACCTAGCAGATTGGCTAACATAACAGCAGAGGAAAGTAATGAATGCTGGAGGGGATGTGGCAAAGTAGGGACATTAATTCATTGCTGGTGGAGTTGTGAACTGATCCAACCATTTTGGAGGGCAATTTGGAACTATGCCCAAAGGGCGACAAAAGAATATCTACCCTTTGACCCAGCCATAGCACTGCTGGGTCTGTATCCCAAAGAGATAATGGACACAAAGACTTGTACAAAAATATTCATAGCTGCGCTCTTTGTGGTGGCCCAAAACTGGAAAACGAGGGGATGCCCATCAATTGGGGAATGGCTGAACAAACTGTGGTATATGTTGGTGATGGAATACTATTGTGCTCAAAGGAATAATAAAGTGGAGAAGTTCCATGGAGACTGGAACAACCTCCAGGAAGTGATGCAGAGCGAGAGGAGCAGAACCAGGAGAACATTGTACACAGAGACTAATACACTGTGGTATAATCGAACGTAATGGACTTCTCCATTAGGGGCGGTGTAATGTCCCTGAACAACTTTCAGGGATCCAGGAGAAAAAAAAAACACCATTCATAAGCAAAGGATAAACTATGGGAGTGGAAACACCGAGAAAAAGCAACTGCCTGAATACAGAGGTTGAGGGGACATGACAGAGGATAGACTTTAAATGAACACTCTAATGCAAATACTATCAACAAAGCAATGGGTTCAAATCAAGAAAACATCTAATGCCCAGTGGACTTACGCGTCGGCTATGGGGGGTGGGGGGGAGGAAAAGAAAATGATCTATGTCTTTAACGAATAATGCTTGGAAATGATCAAATAAAATATATTTAAAAAAAAAAAAAGAAAGAAAAATGGAGCAACTGAGACCCAAAAAGGGAAAGCAAATTACCCAGGGTTAATAGTAATAATTAATATTTGTTGGACAGCTAGATAGCTCTGTGGATAGAGAAGCCAGTTTGGAGTCAGGAAGAGTCTTCTTGAATTCAAATCTAGCCTCTGACATTTACAAACTGTGTAACCGTGGGCAAGTCATTTAACCCTGTTTACCTCAGTTTCCTCATCTGTCAATGAGCTGGAGAAAGAAATGGCAAACCGAAACCCCAAAAGGAGTCACAGAGTCAGACATAATTGAAATGAATGAACAGGTGCTAACTAATATTTGCGTTGTAATTCAAGATTTGTGAAACTCACCACAAAGATTATCCCATTTTTTATCTTCATAAAAATGCTACGAGGTAGGTATTCACATTACCCCCATTTCACAATTGAGGAAACTAAGACTGAGAAAGGGAACATTTCTTCACACAGCTAATAAGTATCGGAAGTTGGATTCAAACTGGAGTTTCCTGACTCCATGACAACTTTTCCATCCTTCATTCCAAGATTCCTTCATGCTACCTCCATCCACCCTGCCTCCTATTGACATAACTTGAGACCTACGACCCATGTTTCCTCTCTCTCTTTATGCCAGGGTTCTTTCCATTATACCATTACACCCTGTTATTGAAAGAATGCTGAGAATCTGTTCTGACTACCTACTTTCTACATTCCACCTGACAAATAGCTTAAATTCTCTGGGCTGTGGTTGCCCCATATTTGAGAGAAATCTCAAGGAGGTTGCGAATATAAATGAGAAAATAGATGAGAAAACATTGTGCTGGTATTTGAGAAGGTGAACAAATTTGCTTTCATGGACCTTTCTGATGCTCTTTCTTCGTTCAGTATTCCTCAATCTTTTTTCCATCTGACACCTTTGACCCAAATACCCTTTGAACTTATTGGATCCCAATGGGACGTGTTTCTCATCAACCAACCATTGGTCAGGCCATTAGTCCAGTATCACCCTTCAGAATATTCTATGCGTCCATACCAACTATGAGCATTTCTCTCTCCACCAAAGTAACTATAATTCTACCTATGCCAACTCCCACTGATCAGTGAGATCAAGGAATCCAGAATGTCATGACATGGCAAAAATATCACTGTCACATCAAAGCAGAGACTGACACAGATGTAGTGACAACCCCAAAGTTTCTCAGGGTGCTCTATGAAGCCATCCTAAATCCTAGGATGTCCTACTTGTCAAACCTACAACTGACTTGAAGCCAGAAAAGATAGCTTACATGTTGGATGATGGAATCAGAATCCAGAAAAACTTCACTGGGCTAGAATTATTAGCAAAACTAAGAACTGAAATTAAATGAAGTTAGTATAAGTATAAAATCCTACACTTGGTTTCAAAAATTCAATTACACAATTGATAAAATAGAGGGAGATGTGGATAGATAAAAAATACATGTGAAAGGGACCGGGAAGTTTTAGTGGATATTGTTAACTTGGGGGAAAAAAAACACAAAATTATTTAATATTCAGAAAAAAAAATCTTTAATCAGGATAGTGTTCAATATTTAGGCCTCCACACAGAGTCAAGCACCCAAAACCCACGCAAAGCCTAAAGCTCTGGCACTCTACCTAAACAGTATCCCTGGGAGAAATCACTGTGCGAGGAAATAGCTCCTAAGAGGGACAGAACATAGGGATCTTTTATACCCTCTGGAGAACTAGGTACAGAAAGCATGCATAGACAAGCTGCAAGTAGACTGCAAAGAGGTCTGCAGCCAGCCTCAGGGGTATCAGGGAGCAGTCAACTATAACAATTACAAAGGGAAGGGCCAAAATAAGAGCTGGGCTTTCTGAGAAGGATCTTTAATACAATGGGAGATACTTCTAAAACAAATAAAGGAGGGGGCAGCTGGGTGGCTCAGTGGATTGACTAGAGATGGGAGGTCCTGGGTTCAAAAATGGCCTCAGACACTTCCCAGCTGTGTGACCCTGGACAAGTCATTTCACCCCCATTGCCTAGCCCTTACCACTCTTCTGCCTTGGAACCAATACACAGCATTGATTCTAAAACAGAAGGTGAGGGTTTAAAAAAAATTTTTAAAGGCACTCAACATTTTTATTATATTTACTAAGCTCACCCAAACTAGGATCTCCTAACAGTCTATAGCTCAGCCCAAAATAGGTGTGCCTGGTACTGAGGTTTATCAAGGGGCAGGGGAAAAATTGAGGTATCTAGATTTCACGTTGGCAATTTTAATCCCAGTATCTGTCAGTTAATGATGATTTTGTTGTTCTTGTTGAGTTGTTTCAGTCATGTCTGACTCTTTGTGACACCATTTGGAGTTTCTGAGCAAATATACTGGAGTGACTTGCAATTTCCTTCTCCAGCTCATTTTACAGGTGAGGAAACTGAGGCAAACAAGATTAAGTGACTTGCCCAATAGGAAGTGTCCAAAGACAGATTTAAACTTGGGACAATGAGTCTTCCTGACTCCAGGCCCAGACACTCTTTCCACTGAGTCACCAAGCTATCCCAACAAAGTGCTGCAACAGCCCAAAAAGTCAATTACATCTTAGATTGTGTGAATAGCACAAGATCTAGACTGAGAAAGATGATAAATATTTCAGGTTAGTTCTGCCTTAATCGTATTAGATCTAAAATGTGAGCCAGTTCTATATACCACAATCCCAAAGGAGCATTGCCAAACTAAACAAAGTATGTCCAGGGTGGCCAAGATCATGAGATTTAAACTACAGGAAGATCAAGTTGGGAGAAGTGCTGACTTCTAGCTTAGATAAAGAAAGGCTTTTTTTTAAACACCCTTATTTTCCATCTTAGAATCAACACTCTGTATTAGTCCCAAGGTAGAAGAACAACAAGGGCTAGGGAATCAAGGTTAAATGACTGGCCCAGAGTCACACAGCCAGGAAGTGGCTGAGGTTAGGTTTGAACCTAAGATCTTCCATCTTTACGCTTGACTGTCAGTCTACTGAGCCACCTAATTGACCCTTGAAAGGAAGGCTTTTCAGTGCAATGATCCAGGACAATCCAGAAGAACTTATGAGAAAGAACACTATCTACATCCAGAAAAAGAACTGTGGGAGCAGAAATGCAGAAGAAAAACATATGATCGATAACATGGTTCAATGGGGATAGGATTGGGGTTTTGGTGTTAAAAGATCTCTCTACTGCAAATATGTATAACATGGGAATAGGTTTTGAACAATGATACATGGATAACCCAGTGGAATTGTTTGTCAGCTCTAGGAGGGGGGAGGGAAAAGAGGTGGGAAAAATCATGAAACCATGGGGAAATAGTCTAAATAAATACATTTTTTTTTAATTTAAACTAAAAAAAAAAAAAGAAAGGAAGGAAGACCTTTAAGGAAAATGATAAAGAACAAGAGTTAGAATTGTTCTGCTTGAACCCAGAGGACAAAACTAGGAAAGATGAATAGAAATGTCCATTTGATAATCAATCAAATCCTCCCAATGATCACAGAAGAGTGGAAGAGCTGCTTCCTAGCCTAGCAAGCCATGTCAGTAGAGACTGGATGGCCATTTGTCAAGGACACTGTTAAGAAGATTCCTGCCCAAGTGCAGTTCTCTCTGAGGACCCTTCCAATTCAAGTTCTGAGATTCTATGATTCTATCTTTGACTGAAGCAACTAGGTGAATGCTATGCTGTGAGTGCTATACTGAATTTAGGATCAGAAAGACCTGAGTTCAAATCCAGCCTCAGATATTAGGTTCTATCAACCCAAGTTAAGTCACTCAACTTTTGGAGTTATGTTCCAGAGGCCCCCACAATAGGTGAAAATCCACAAAGTAGCAGCGTTATATTTATTTTATTATTTATATATATTTTATTATTTATATATATTTTAAGGCTTTATAAACCCTTCCCACTCTCCCATAAACCTTTTCCACACTCTTATTAACCTACAGTCACTAAGTCAATCAGTGCCCAGGATACAGAATACAGCGCTGTGGTTGGTCGCCTTTCATTCTACCAACCAATAGTGTGTCCTCATAAGTAGAACTCCCCGATACAGAATTCGATATATATTTACTTTTAAATCGGTGAAGTCACAATAAGTGAATGATGATACAGTGAGGGACGACTGTACTTCTGTTTCTTCATCTGTTAAATGGGAGAAATAATAACCCCTACCTCATGAGGTTATTACATGGATAAAATTATATAATGTGTAAAGTGCTCTACAAATTTTAAACACTCTATAAATACTAGCTAAATTCCCTCCACCCTCATTCAATCATTCCTTTCTGAATCCTATTAACACCTGTGTAATTTTGACTGTTTTCCAATGCTTCCACAGTATTTTGTAATTATTCTCTGACATTTCTGTAGCCTAATGCCAAAAACGTGGCACAGTGGAGTGATCTGGGAGCTAGGATTGGGAGCCATAGTCTGGAAGTGCAGGACACCTGGGTTCTTGCCCTTGCTCTTCTAACACCAAGGTGCTGTGTGACTTCAGACAAATTAGTTTGCCTTTCTAAGCCACATTTTGTTCCTCTGTCAAGTAAAGGGGTTGAACTTGACTATCGTCCCTCCCAGCTCTGCCATGCTCTGTAAAATCCCCTGCCAGCTGTGCTGTGCCATTCTGTGTTCCAAGGCAGGCCACCCTCTCTCTACATAATCTTCATAACCTGTGCCTCAAGGACAGAAACATCCCATTCCCATTCTTTTGGGTCTTCTTCCCTTACCACACACTGCGCTCAATACAGACCGAATAAATGCTGGGGGACTGAAAAGTGTTTGTTGGTCCCTGGGATGAACGGACCTTCGTTGTTTGTGCCTGAAAATATGAGACCTTTTGTGGGACCAAGTTAATGACTTGGAGAAGAGACTCTATTTAAATGTGGTTGACTTCACAGAAGCAATGTGCCTGGAGTGGGGAAAAAGGACAAGCAACAGAAAATCCTCGCTTTGAATCTTAGCCTTGTTGCTTACTCTGAATGACCTTGGCCAATTTTCTGAGCCTCAATTTTCTCACTTGTAAAACAGGAAGTATAATTCTTGCCCTACCTACTTCAAAAGGCAATGAGATAGGGACAGCTAGGTGGCTCAGTGGATAGAGAGTCAGGCTTGGAGACAGAAGACTTGGGTTCAAATGCAGCCTCAGGAACTTCCTAGCTGTGTGACCCTGGGCTAGTCACTTAACCCCTATTGCCTAGCCTTTACCACTCAGTAGCATTCTAAGACAGAAAGTAAGGGTTTTTTAAAAATAGACAAAGAGGGGGCAGCTGGGTGGCTCAGTGGATTGAGAGTCAGGCCTGGAGACGGGAAGTCCTAGGTTCAAATCTGGCCTCAGATACTTCCCAGCTGTGTGACCCTGGGCAAGTCACTTGACCCCCATTGCCTAGTCCTTGCCACTCTTCTGCCTTGGAGCCAATACACAGTATTGACTCCAAGACAGAAAGTAAGGGTTTAAAAAAAAAAAATAGACAAAGATATAATAGGAAAAGAGCCAGCCTGAGAGTCAGAAAGATTCCTCCATGTCCAAAGTAATTCTAAAATTTTAAGTTACTGTAGAATTTCCCCTGGTAGAGAGAGTTCTTCACTTGAGGGAAATTTTCATCCAAGGTCATTAACCTACTTCACAGTATGCTTTTAAGGGGCAATTTAATTAATGCATATAAGCTTCTTTCACGGGATTTAGAGAAGATTGTCTGGTCCAACCTCGTCATTTTATAAGCAGGAAACTAAAGTTTGGAAAGCTTGAGTAAATCATTTAACCTCCCTAGACCTCAGTTTCCCCAGCTGTAAAATGAAGTTGAATTGGTTGACCTCTTAATTAATCAATAAGTATCAATTCAGTGAGTATACTGTACTAGGTGCTAAGGATACAGAGGCTTTAAAAATGAAACCATCCCTGCCCTCAAGAAGTATACATTCTGTCCCTTCCAGCTAAGCTGTTGGAAATAAAGTTGGAAATAAAGAAATAAAAAGAGAGGACTTAACGAAAGATTAAAATCTTCAAGTCAGCCCATGGTGCTGCCCAAATAAATACTGTATTCAGAAAGGAATGAGGGATAGAAGGGAAAAGAAGGAAGATACCAAGTGTGGGTCAGCCTCAGGAGGGAATGGCAAGAGTGGAGGAGTCAGCTTAACCTGGAACAAAAGAAATCAAGGCAGATAAGAGAAGTCAAGGGTAAAAAGCCAAGCAATCAAATTCAGCATAAGAATGGAGAATAGAGACCAGATTCATGATTTTACAGTTCTGGAAAACTTCTAGGCCAGGAAACTCCTCTATCAGCGTGATCGATCAGCTCCTTGTCTGGAACTGCAAGGGTGTGTTACCTACATTCCATGAACTTGTGGATTTTAGGGGAAAGGGCTAGGCTTTTTTAGTATTTTGATAACTGTATTTCAATATAATTGGGGCAACAAGGTGGAACAGGGGATGGAGCGCTAGGCCTGAAGTTCTGGAAGACCTGGGTTCCAACCTAGCCTTAGACCCTGGGCAAGTCACTTGACCCTGTTTGCCTTGGCTTCCTCATTTGTAACATGAGCTGGAGATGGAAATGGTAAGCCACTCCAGTATCTTTGCCAAGAAAACCCCAAATGGAATCACAAAGAGTCAGAGAAAACTAAAATGCCTGAACAACAACAAATTTCAATATAATTGACTTCCTTTGCACTCTCATGTATTTTATTTTTTACATATAAACACCTGATTCGCTGTTGATTCTTAAGCCAGGATGAACAAAAACAGAAAGGAAATTATAGACCAATTTCTTTAATGAACATCGACACAAAAATTTTAAATAAAAGACTAGCAAGAAGACTAGCAATCTATCCAAGGATCATTCACTATGACTAGATGGGATTCATATCTGAAATGGAATTCTGGCTTAATATTAGGAAAACTATCAGCATAATTGAACATATCAATAACCAAACTAATGGAAATCACATGATTAGCTCACTAGATGCAGAAAAATCCTTTGACAAAATGCAATATCCATTCCTATTAAAAACACTAGAGGGGCAGCTGGGTAGCTCAGTGGATTGAGAGGCAGGTCTAGACTCTAGACAGGAGGTCCTAGGTTCAAATCTGGCCTCAGACATTTCCTAGTTGTATGACCCTGGGCAAGTCACTTGACCCCCATTGCCTAGCCCTTACCACTCTTCTGCCTTGGAGCCAATACACAGTATTGACTCCAAGATGGAAGGTATGGGTTTAAAAAAAAAAAAAGAAATATGTTAATTGCTCATAGGTAGACTGAATTAATCATAAAAATGACCATTCTACCTAAGTTAATTTACTTATTCAGTGTCATACTAATCAAACTACAAAACAATTGTTTTTACAGAACTAGAAAATAATAAAATTCATCTAGAAGAACAAAATGTCAGGAATATCAAAGGAATTAATGAAAAATGTGAAGGAAAATGGTCTAGCAGTACCATATTTTTATGTTCTATAAAGCATAATCATCAAAATCTAGTACTGACTAAGAAATGGAATGGAAGATCAAAGGACTAGATTAGATACATAATATACAGGGGTAAAAGACTTTAGCAACTGTGAATTTTAAAACTATTCCACCTTAATCAGACCATACTTTAAAAGATCTGATTTAGCTATTTCCTGATCAATAACAATAGAGATACTTGGACTAACAGAATCAGGTCTTGGGAACCCTGCATTTCTCCACCTCCCTTAGTTTAACAAGATTAGGAAGGTCTGCACCAAACTCAAGATTTAATTATCTGAGGAAATGGCCTTCAACAGACATGTGCAGAAAAAGCGGACAGACCCTTGGGCTGTCCTAAGTCAAGCTAAGCTATTATTGGTACACACGAGAGGCAGGAAAGTGACATAAGACTGTCTATTTAAGGCACATCACTTCCTCTCTCTCTTCCTCTTTCCCTGGAGAGGCAACTCTGGCTGGCAGTGTGCTAGGCGTTCCGACACCTTGGAGTGGTGGCAGTTATTTGTCTGGGTTTGGCGATGAGTTTTGCCCTTGAGCTGATTCAGGTTCGGGCATCTTTGAGCCCCTTTTGAGCCCCTTTGGAGGTCAGGCTGATTCCTTCCTCCTTCACACTCAAAACCTTACTTTCTAGAACTCCTAATCTTCCTGCCTGGTACTAGCCCCTTCCTTCTTCCTTCTTCTTAATCTCCTCCACTATATCAATTAAATCACCATAAAATTTCCAGCTGACTTGGGTATTTTATTAGTTGGGATTTTCCTTGGTGACCAAATTGAAATTAGATTTTTAAGTCACAACACTAAAATTATCCTTTACACAACCTAGGGTTTGATAAATCCAAAGACCCCAGCTTTGGAGACAAGAACTCACTCCTTGACAAAAAAATGCTGGATAAACTGGAAAATTGTATGGCAAAGTCTAGGTATAGACCAATATCTCACATTCTCTATCAAGATTCAGTCAAATGGGCATATTATTTAGAAATAAAGGGTGATATCATTAGTAAAATAGGGAAGCATAAATACTTTACTCGTCAAACCTCTGGAGAAAGGAAGAATTTATGATAAAAACAAAAAGAGAGAGAGAAAATTGTAAGATATAAAGTGAATAATTTTGATTACATCAAATTTAAAAGGTTTTGTACAGACAAACCAATGTAATCAAGATTAGAAGGGAAATAAACCCGGAGGAAAAACTTTATAGCAATTTCTCTGATAAATGTCTCACTTCTCAAATATATAGAAAATTGAGTCAACTGTTTAAGAATATAAGTCATTCCTCAAATTGACAAATGGTCAAAGAATATTGTGAACTTTAGATTACTCCACCCTACTTAGTCTAACAAAATCAGGAATGTCTACACCCATACTTAAGGATTAAGTATCTAGGAGGATGGCCTATGATAGACATATGCTAGCAAATGACAAATCAGAAACAGCTGGCAGACTTGGGCTGTCCTAAGTCAAACTTAAGCTACCATTGGTACAGGTGAGACACAGGAAAGTGATGTAAAACTGTCTATATATTTCACATCACTTTTTTCACGGTGGAGAGGTGGCTGGTGGCAATGTGCTGAGCCTTTCGGCATCTTGGCGTGGCGGCAGCTATTATCCGGTTTAGTGGTGAGCTTTCCTTGATTCATACAGGAGGAAGCCTAGTAACCTAATTCAGGTGAGGCATCTTCTCTGAGCTCTCTTGGAGTTTAGGCTGATTTTTCCTCCTTTACCTTCCAAACACTATCCACTTAGAAGCCTCTAATATTCTTCAGAAACCTTGAGGCAGAGGACTTTGAACTCCCCCTGGCACAGGCCAGTCAGGAGAAATCCTATACCCTTTCCCTCTCTCTTCTTCTTGATTTCTTCCCTTTATAGTGATTAAATCACCATAGATTTCCAAACTGACTTGGGTATTTTATTTGGGATATCCTCTGGTGACCAAAAATTAAAATATAAATTAGGTCACGAACCTAAATTATCCTTACAATATGAATAAGCAGTTTTCAGATGAAGCTATCAATAATCATGTGAAAAAGGTTCTAAATCACTCTTGATTAGAAAAATGAAAATTAAAACAATTTTGAACTATCACTTCCTACCTATCAGTTGGCCAATATGATACTAAAGGTAAATGATAAATACTGGAGAGGCTGTAGCAAAATTGGTACACTAATGCATTGTTGGTGGAGTAGTGAACAGATCCAACCCTTCTGCAGGAGAATTTGGAACTCTGCCCAAAGGGCTATAAAACTGTGTATACCCTTTGAGCCAGCTATACTATAAAACTGTGCATACCCTTTGAGTCAGCAATACCACTACTAGGTCTCTGTCCCAAAAAGACTTGTAAAAAATAGGATGGAGAGCAAGAATCTACTTATTTTTTAAAATTATGTGTGTATACACACACACACACACACACAAACACACACACACACACACATATATATATATATATATATATATATATATATATATATATATATAGTGGTGGCAAAGAATTGGAAATTGAGGGGATGTCCCTCAGGAGAGTGACTGAAAAAATTGTGATATATGATGGTAATGGAATATTATTGTGCTCTAAGAAATGATGAGCAAAATGACTTCAGAAAAAGCTAGAAAGGTCTACATGAACTGATGGAGAATGAAATAAATAGAACCAGGATAACAGCGTACACAGTAACAGCAATATTGTGGAATGATCAGCCATGGAAGGTTTATTTACTCTCAGTAATACAATGGTCCAGGACATTCTGAAGGACCTATGACAAAAAAAAAGTTATCTATCTCCAGAGAAAGAACTGTTAGAGTTGGAATGCAGACAGAAGCATACGATTTTTCATTTTAACTTATTTGTGTTTTTATTTTGGAGTTTTGGTTTTATATGAGTATTCTCTTACAACAATGACTAATATGAAAGTATGTTTTGCATGATAATACAGGTATAACATAGATCAAATTGCTTACAATCTCCAGGGGCCAGAAGGGAAGAGAGGGAGACAATTTGGATCTTATAGTGTGGAAAATTGTTATTACACATAATTGGGAAAATAAAATATTTTTTAAAACATGATTCTCAAAAAGGGGGTTTATAAGCATCATACTGGCAAAGGTAGTCCATGATTCCCAAAAACGCAAAGATACCCCCTTGACCTCTATCTTGGAGGATTATCTAGCCTTGTAGGGATCCACAAACTTCGTCCCCTGGGCCAAATCCAACCCAGCCACCTCTTTTTTGTACAGCTGGTGAGCTAAAAATGGTTTTTGTATCTTTAAACAAATGGCAGGGCATATTTGTCCTATGGGTCATGGTTTATAGAATTCTAAGAAAATAAGTGAATTGTCTGGGATTATGAAGCTGATACATGTCAGAAACAGGCCTTAAAAAGAAAGCCTTCCTTTCCATTTTAAAAGGAAAAATATGTATTGGTTCAAAAGCAGAAAAAGCCCTAAGGACAAGGCAATAGGGATTAAGTGACTTGTCCGGGATCACACAGCTAGAAAGTACCTGAGGCCAGATTGGAACCAGGACCTCCTGTCTCTAGGCCTAGCTCTCAATCCACTGAGCTACCCAGCTTCCCGGAGAGGTGGGTCTTGAACTCTAGAATCCTGACTCCAAGATAGGCCCTTTATCAACTAAATCACACTGACACCAGACCTGGAAAATCATAGAACCTTAGACATTATCTGTCCCAGAAGTGTCAAATTCTCAGATTAAATGTCAATGGGAAATGTTTATCAAAATAAATAAAAATGTAATATGACATAGACAATGTTAACTTGTGGTTTTCTAGGTCAATGGGCTAAATATGGTTTGACACCACAGATCTTCTTCAACTTCCTCACTTTACCAGTGAAGAAACTGAGGCTTTTATAGGACCAATGATTTGCCCAAGGTCACGGATATCTAGGCTTTCCTACTTCAAGCACATCGCTCTTTCCATATGCTAGGCTGATGAGAATTGAATTATCCACCAGATCAGAACCTAGAAAGCTGAGAGATCCAAGGAAAAGGAATGATAAGAATAAATGGAAAAACATAGACCACGTTGAGCTTTATGCCCAGCATCACTTCTGCGTAAGCCTAGATCATTTTATAAGTTCCTCTTCTCCTGTGGCAACCAATGGCTGACCCATCAGCCCAGTCTGAAGACCTGTTGGAGACAGCAGCTCTGGGTTTGGTGACCACTAACAAAGAGAAATGGAGATTGAGGAAGAACAAGTCTCCAAAGCCAGCCTTGATTCCATAGTGTGCATGACTGGTTGACTTGCTTAATCTGCCCATATTCCCCTCACTGTTGCTATTAAAGTAAGTTACTGGTACACTCAGGATGTGCCTGAGTGGATCTAGTTAACAAGATTTCTCTCTGACATAAGGAAGCATGTTGGAAGAGGCCCAGATTTGTTGTTATTGGACCTGAGCCAGATGTCCAACACCACTAGGCAGCCAGATAGCCCAGGGGATAGGGCACTAGACCTACAAATCTCAGTTCAAATCTTGCCTCAGACAATAACTGTGTGAGCCTGGGAAAGTCACTTAATTTCTGTCTGCCTCAGTTTCTTCAACTGTAAAATGGAGATAATAATAGCACCCAGCTCCTAGGGTTGTTCTGAAGATCAAATGAGATAATATTTGTAAAATTCTTAACACGAGTACCTCACTTAATAAATGTTTCTTTTCTTCCTTCCATCCTAGAATCAAATTTAGACCCACACTTCAATTCATCACCCCTTTATTCAGCATATACTATATACAAGGCCCTGTGCTAGGTTCTATTGATACCAGAACAAAAAACCACATCAATAAAATAGGCTCTCCTCTCAAAGAGTTTCCACTGTACTGAGAGAATACTCCTCGTTTCTTCCTCTTCTCACTCCTCAGCAAGAGGCAGCTATATGCAGCAAATGCCCAATTTGTAGCGCCATGACTAGGATATTACTGGAGAGAAGGAAGAAATCGTTGGAAATGGGGGGGAGGGGTCCCCAGGAGAGTAGATATGGAGGAAGCATATCCCAGGACCCTACTGCCAATACCAGAAATTTGGTGTACCTAGAGGCCAAGCCCTGTATGCTCCACCCTAGTTAACTATCTTTTTGTTTTGTCGACTCCTATCCCCCTGCAGCCAGCAAAAGGAGAGGCTGACTTGAGAGATTTTCTGTCTCTAGTCCCGATGCCAGGAGATCTTTGATGCCAAGTGCAATGGCCCATCTAGAGCTGGCACCCCCATAATCCCTCACAATCCCTTCTATGTGCACTGGCACTCTCCCCAGCCATGAACTCATGTGATCCTTGAAACCACCCTGCGAGGGAGCCAAAGCCTGTCTTATCCAGCCTAATTATGCAGGTGAGGAAACTGAGGCTCAAGGGAAAGGAATCACTAGACTAGATCACCCTCCTAGAAAGTTATAGAGGGAGGGTTGGACTCCCAGCCTTATTCTTTCTCCAGGCAGCTCCACTATCTATAGCCCTAACGAGTCAATATCCATAATAACAAAAACAACAGCATAACCAGGCAGACCCAGTGTGTTTAGGAAAATCTCCATACCTGGCTGGGTGAATGAAGGACGGCTCTGGAATAAAGATATCCTGCACAGAGGAAATAAATAAGAAGTTGATTGGCAAGCTAAATCTTCTGCTGCCTCACTGCACCAATGATTGGAATGCGAATGAACTCAAGTGAAACACTTGGGAAGCCAGGCCCGACTGCACTCCAAGAACATTTTGCAATCTATTTCAATCCCTCTCTGGAGCTTCTACCAGGAGTGGAGCCCCCTCTCTCTTCCCCCTGCCCTCCCACCAGTCCAGCCCACCTTCCAGCTTGGTCTGGCCAAGTTCTGGCCTCCTGAACCCTTTCATCCAGGGCCTTAGCTCTCCCAAACCCTAATGCCTGGGTACAACAGAGCCTGGCTACAGATAATGGCCAGACACAGAAGTTAACATGTTGGCTTCATCCTTTGTGGTGGGAAAGAATGGGCTTGGAAGCCTGAGACCCAACAGGGGAACAGATCAAAACTTCTCTACTTCATTATCATTATGGCCTATTTTATACTCCTCTCACCCTGGGAACAGGAGGTTGCTGCCATAGTAACTGGCGTCATATCAGTTAGATAACCGGAACTCTCTCTTCCCCCAATGGCTGTCCACATAAGGAAAGCCAAGCACCCAGGAGCCTCGCTCCTAGGACCCCTGTGAACATTTGGTGGGAAAACATGTGGGACAAGGAAAAGAGACTGGCAGAACCAGGGGATGTCTGGATAAGAACAGATCTCAGACATCATCTAGCCCATCTAGTTAGTACCTAACCCAGACTCTCCCCTACATTGTGGATTGTGGAGAAGGAAGGAAGGGAGGAAGGAAGGAAGGAAGGAAGGAAGGAAGGAAGGAAGGAAGGAAGGAAGGAAGGAAGGAAGGAAGGAAGGAAGGAAGGAAGGAAGGAAGGAAGGAAGGAAGGGATGGAGGGACAGAGGGAGGGAGGGAAGAAGGAAGGAAGGGAGGAAGGGAGGAGGGAGGGACAGAGGGAGGGAGGGAAGAAGGAAGGAAGGGAGGAAGGGAGGAGGGATGGAGGGGGGAGGGAAAGGGAGGGGGGAAGGGAGGGAAGGAGTACTATAAATGGCCCATAAATTCAATGAGAAGGAAATAGCTGGATTTGTAGTGAGATATTAATTTAGTGGGATACAACTACATTAAAAAGAAGACAAACATAAAGACAAAGAAATGTGGACTCAAAAGAGAGTCCACGTGGAATGGTGGAATCAAGAAATCCTGAGTCTAATTCCTGCCTCAGATACATATTTGGAAGAGGGAGTAAACATTTGTTAAATGCCTACTATGTGCCAGGCATTGTGGTAAGTGCTTTACAAATATTATTTCATTTGTTATTAGTTATGAAAGAAGGAAGAGGAAGAGAACTATTATTTATACACCTCTTTAAGATTTGCAAAGCACTTTACATATATTATTGATTTCATTCTAACAATAATCCCAATGGCTAGGAGCTATTATAATCTCCCTTTTATAGATAAAGCCACAAAGGCAAACAAAGGTGTGTAACTTGTCCAAGGACTCACAGCTAATTAAAACCTGAGACAGAATTTGAACTGGTTTTCCTGCCTCTGTCCATCACTCTACTCATTGTACCACCTAACTTCCCTATTTTGAGGGTTATCTATCTTGCCAAAGATGACAGATCCTTTAACCTGTCTGGGCTCCCTCCTGAAGAGGATAACAAGTTGCTGCTTTGCATTGAGTGAAAGAAATTTTCACTTTGGGGAGTTTTCCAAACTCCATTGTGATCACAGAGCCAACCCCAGCTCTCTCCTCTTCCAAAACAAGCAAACAAGCCACTTATTTAAAACAATAGATGACCATCCCTATCCACTAGGAGTTGGGGGAAATAACTCATTAATTCCATTCAAAAACATTGATTGCCATGACAACTAGGTGACTCATTGGATAGAGAGCCAGGTCTAGAGGTCCTGGGTTCAAATTTGACCTCAGACACTTCCTACCTGGATGACCCTAGGCCAATCACTCAGCTCCAATTGCCTAGTCCTTAAAATCAATTCTAAGAAGAAGGTAGAGGGTTTTTTTTAACGTGGTAGGAGTCAGGAATACAAAGACAAAAATGAAACAATCCCTGCCTCCAAGGAGCATTCATTCTACTGAAGGGATAAATGTTCACATTCAAATAAATACAAAACAAAGTCATTTCAAGGATAAACTATTAGTGGCAGGGACCAGTAATAAATCAGTGTCTTTATTACATACTCCTTAGCATGCAGGAGTTCATGGGCTAGATTCAGTGGGGTAAACAAATAGTATAAGGCACTGCCCTCAGGGAGCCTACATTCCATATGGGGAAACAAGACATAGCACAAGATCAGTACCTACTGTTCAGGTACCAGGGTTCCATAAGGCAAAGATAGCAATTCAAAAGGCATTTGTCAGGGTACCCACCTAAGTGCCAGGGCTACACAAGCTGCATGTCAGGCTCACCCTGCTGAGTGGCATGCATGCATGTCATTAAACTCATTCCTGGATTCCTTGACAGACTTTCTATACTTTGACCAGGTAAACACAGGGTCCTCTTCTTTATTCAGCTCTAATAACATCCTTCTCCAGCTCAGAAATCTTCACTGGGTCCCATGACCCACCCAATACAATTCAAGCCCCTAAAAACTCCTCAAAAAAAGAGCCATTTCCAAGAGGAATGGGCTGCTTACAGAGATCCTGGGTCCCCTGCTGCCAGGATGTCTTCTTCACTCTGAGGCTGGATGGCCATCGCTTGTTTGGTTGTATTGGACATTCTTTTTCAGATGCAGATTGGGTGAGGTGAGCTCCCTTCTGAGTTTGAGATTCTGTGATTCCTTACTTAGCCTGACATTCAAGGTGCACTTCAGCCTTATCTAATAGTCCTCCGCTTCAGACAATCTCCATTATTTCTGTTGTTTTTGTTCAGTCCTTTCAGTTGTGTACAACTCTTCATGACTCCATTTGGGGGCTTTTTGCCAGAGATACTAAAGTGGTTTGCCATTGCCTTCATTTTACAGATGAGGAAACTGAGGCAAACAGGGCCAAGTGACTTTCCCAGGGACCCTCAGCTAGTAAATATCTTCCTGACTTCAGGCCCAGCACTCTAATCTACTACACCACCCAGCTGTTTAATTATTCACATACACCAATGCCCATCCTATATTTTTCTTCCTCTGTGCAAGGCTGAGCACAGGAGCATCAAGGTGGCTCAGTGGATAGAGAGCCAGGCCTGGAGTCAAGAGGATCTCAGTTCAAATGTGGCCTCCCACACTTCCTATCTGGATGATCCCAGGCATGTCACTTAACCCTATTTGCTTACCCACTTACCTCTCTTCTGCCTTGGAAGGAGTACTCAGTATTTCTTGATTCTAAGACAAAAGACATGGGTTTAAAATAAAAAGCTGAGCACACTGAAGATGATCAGAGAGGCTAAGTGACTTCATGTCTAGAACTTCTTCTATTATATACCACTATATTCCAAGAGATTTGATCACATCAAAAGTCTGCCCAGTGAGATAGGAAGGGCAAGAATCCTCATTTCATAAAGGAGAACACCTTGTATCAGAGAAATTAAGCGATTAGTCCATTCACAGAGCTAGTTAAGTCCAAAGTCGTTCTACCACACCATTGCCTGCCAGGAAGAAGACACTTTACAAATATTTCATTGGAAGCTCAAAACAACCCTGGGAGGTAGGTACTATTATTATCTCTGTTTTTATAGATGAGGAAAGTATGGCAGACAAAATTTGAGTGACTTGACCAGGTTCACAAAAACCAATAAATATCTGAGGTTGAATTTGAACTCAGGTCTTTCTGCCTCCAAGTCCAACCTATCTCCTCCTGGACATCTGGCTTCTTGAGATATTAAGAGAAGGAGTGAGGAGTCAACCACTTCAGCCCCTTACAGATGGCAAGTCCTCCTCCCTGATCCACAAATGAAGACACCCCACCCAGCCCCCTCCCTAGTCAAACTGTGCTCAGTTCCTGACAAAGTGGAGTCCTTGAAGCATCCTTAATGGGATAAGAGTGGGGCCCCTTTATCCCATCGTGGAGGAGTGCCAGTTCTCCTTTCTCCTCCACCCACCCCCCACCCATCCAAGGAGACCGCACCCTGGTCACGCCAATTTAAATCTGGCCCTCTCCAAAGAAAAGAGAACAGCGGGCTGGAGGGGAACTAGACCAAAGCCACAAGGCCAATTAAGAAGCTGGAAAATATTAGGAGATGAGATCAAAAAACAGTCAGTGAGCCAGGGCTTGGGCTGAGGATGACTAATTGCATTTTTAGGCCATCAGATGCCAAGGCCCATTTCTGACCTCTGCTGAGCCCTGCTTGTCTCCCCAGAAGGTTAATGGGAGCCACAGAGACTCAGGATGAAGCTCCCTCAAAGGAAAGTGGGGAGGAAGATGTCTGTGAAGGATCCAGGGGCACAGACCAGGAAATAAGGGAGGAAACAGCACAGGGAAATCTGAAAACAAGAGAGAGAAGAAAAACCTCTCTTAAGAGCCAAGCACAGCCTGAGCCAATGATAAGCAGCTGCCTGAAGAGGGGACCACAGACCTTGAGAGAGCTGTCTGCCCTGAATAAAATCAATTGGTAGAGAATTTCGAATGGTAACAAAATCTGGTCCACAACAATGCTTATGCTTCCTGACAGAAGAGACTGGCTGAGACTGGAGAATCACCCCAGCTACCAAAGTGAGCTTCCCTAAGTACCGGGCACCCCATGCCAATCCCCTGCCCGATCCTTATGACGGCTAGGGGCAAACACAAAGGCCTCTGTGGGACACTTAAAACCCTTCACGATTGGGCTCCAGACTCTTTCCAGGCTGAGTATAACATTCCTCCACCTCAAACACTTGACATTCCAGCCAGACTGGCTTCTGGCTGCTCCCCAGATACCACATTCCATCTCCCTCCTCAATCTTTGCACAGAAAAGGAGAATCTGATACCAAGGGAAAAGGAAAACCTTTCTCCAGAGCTAACCACAGGTTAGGGCAATCATGACCAAATGCCCAAAGCAGCCGCCAACCTGGAATGCTCCCACTCTTCCTCACCTCCATGTCTTGGAACCTCCTAGCTCCTCTCTAGAGACATCCCAAGTGCCACCTTCCTCCCTCCTGTCCTTTCTTCCTCTTTCCCTCCCCCTTTTAGGAAGGAAGGAAGGAAGGAAGGAAGGAAGGAAGGAAGGAAGGAAGGAAGGAAGGAAGGAAGGAAGGAAGGAAGGAAGGAAGGAAGGAAGGAAGGAAGGAAGGAAGGAAGGAAGGAGGGAGGGAGGGAGGGAAGGAAGGAAGGAAGGAAGGAAGGAGGGAGGGAGGGAAGGAAGGAGGGAAGGAAGGAAGGAAGGAAGGAAGGAAGGAAGGAAGGAAGGAAGGAAGGAAGGAAGGAAGGAAGGAAGGAACGAAGGAAGGAAGGAAGGAAGGAAGGAAGGAAGGAGGGAGGGAGGGAAGGAAGGAGGGAAGGAAGGAAGGAAGGAAGGAAGGAAGGAAGGAAGGAAGGAAGGAACGAAGGAAGGAAGGAAGGAAGGAAGGAAGGAAGGAAGGAAGGAACGAAGGAAGGAAGGAAGGAAGGAAGGAAGGAAGGAAGGAAGGAAGGAAGGAAGGAAGGAAGGAAGGAAGGAAGGAAGGAAGGAAGGAAGGAAGGAAGGAAGGAATTTCCTGATGTTCCCTCAGGATCTTTCCTTCTCTCCTCTTTTCAAATTCTCATCAAATACCAGTCAAGTATATTAAGAAGCCTATTCTCATCCATGGACTTTCATTTTGAAATTGGTTCCTAGAAGGAAATTTAGAAGTCATCTGCTCTAACCCCTCCACAATACTCCTGACATGGTGACATCCCACATGTTGAGACAGTCAAATAAGCTTCTGGGAGCTCTGATTCTGAGAGCCAAATCTTCTCTCCAGACCACTGTAACTATCTCGAGGTCCTTCGATTGATCCCCATCTAATCTGGTTTTTAGTTCTTTCTCCATTCAGACCACTCTCCCCTGGATTACCCCAGCCTGTCAATTTCCTTCCTATAATAGTTTCTAAAACTGAACACAATATTCCATATGCAGTCTGATCCCAACAGAATATAGCAGAATTACAACTTCCTTCATTTTGGACCCTTTGTCTCTATTATCTATAGTAATAATAATAACTTATATTCACATAGCACTTACTAATATGCCACTCACTATGCTAAGCACTTTACAAATATCTCATTGGAAGATCACAATCCTGTGAGGAAGATGCTATTATTACCCATATTTTTACAGATGAGGAAACTGTGGCAGACAAAGACTGAGTAACTTGACCAGGTTCACAGAAAACAATAAATGTCAGAGTTTGAATTTAAACTCAGGTCTTTCTGACTTCAAGCCCAGTACTATATCCTCCTAGACATCTAGCTTCCTGAGATATTAAGAGATTATTGCCTTCCATTAATAGAGCCTTCTGGATGCCTTCATATAATATACATCAAAGCCTTAGCTTTGGCTATCAAGCCACACGTCTCACTCCCAATAAGCTTGCAGTCTGCTATAAACCCAAGATTTTTTTGTATGAATTGTCTCACTATGTCTCTCTAACTAAGCTTTATGATGCCTAGCTTAGCAAGAAATATATACTGGTAGATATAAGAGGTTTCCTAGCTGAGGATGAACTTGGCATGCCTAACACTTGGATTGCTTTCCTGTATTCTATTCTCTCTGCCTTGACAAGCCCTTAATTTGAGAGGAGCTTCCTGAAGTACTGAGTCTTCTCCCTGGAAATGTTATATACCCTAACTCTGAATTTTCCTACTTATATTTCTGTGATCAGAACCCTAGCTCTCTTCCTGGCATTTTTAGGACAACACTGTTGCCCATCCTACATGGCTTCATCCCCCTCTTAAGAAGTGATCTAATTCTCAGTCTAGGTTGCTGTTGTTTTCTGTGTTTGTGGAGAGCCAGGTAAGGATGAATAATGACCCAAGGCCCCATAGGAGAAGATCAAGTTTGTCCTATCACAAGTGCTCCTTGTTTCTCCCAAAAAACATGAAGCCAAGCTTGTCTCAAATGGAGTTTGGTGCCTTTTCTGAATCAAACAGATGTGGGAAGGAAGGAGGCAATAAGAAAAGGAGGGACAAAAATAGGAGAGAAACAGGGAAGAGAAAAGAGATTGCCAAGAGTTCCTGAACAATTCAGTTCCTCAATAGAAAAACCAAATTCTTTTTTTTAAAACCCTTACCTTCTGTCTTAGAATTAATACTGTGTATTGGTTCCAAGGCAGAAGAGTCTAAGGGCTAGACAATGACGATTAAGTGACTTGCCCAGGATCACACAGCTGGGAAGTGTCTGAAGTCAAATTTGAACCTAGGACCTCCTGTCTCTAAATCCACTGAGCTACCCAGCTTCCCCAGAAAAACCAAATTCTTAAGAAAAAGGAGAAAAGAAGATCCACTTTGGGCCAAAGCCAAGCCCATTTGGGGGTGGCAAACTTTGTCCATGAGGCCTCTAAGCTCCTCTTTTCTGTGTCCTTTCTGCTACTCTTAGCATCCCTTCCCCCAATCATCCAGTGACATCATGATGCCCCTGGGCCAAGTTAAAAATAATACAGGAACACCTAGTGAACCATCAAGCTGTAAATTTCATCTCATCTAAGAACCATCTGGTACTAGAGTTAAGACCATTTCCTCATTATATATGGAGAAACTGAAACCCAGAGAAAGGAAATGACTTGCCCAATGTCACACAGTTAGGAGCCTGAGTTCATTAAAAATTACAGACCTGAGATCTAGTTCTAGCTTTTCTAAGATCTTTGATCTTGAGGAATTTTCTCAATCTTTCTGGGTCTGTTTTCATAGCTATAGTGAACAAAGTAAAAACATGAAAACAGGTCTCCATTGTCCATCAGCCCTAACATCCTGTGTTCTCAGGCCCCTCCCAGCGCTGCCGTCTGCCTCTAAGCCCTGCACCCCCCCCCCCCACCCAGCTCTGAACCCCTGTGATCTAAAGGCCCCTCCCAGCTCTGCTAGTCTAAGAACTACAGTCCCGTTAAGTTCACGGGATCCCAGGATTTGGAGCTGAACAGAATTTTACGAATTTCCCCCAATCACTGGCCACTCCTGCAGGACCACTGGCCCTGGAACAAAGGAGAGGCGAGCAAGGCCCCCGAGGCTGTGGAAGCGGAGGAAAATCTTGGGGAGGGTGCTCGGAGATAAGGAGGGAAAACTCTTCAGCTCCCCATTCTTTCGGATCCTATTTGGCCCCGCAGGAAAGAATGCTGTACACAGTATGAATTCCTTTTTGGATGCAAAGGTTAAACCCATCAAACATTGCAAGGCGGTATGAATGACAGAAGGCTAAATGGTGTTAGCTCTAATTACCGTCAGTGTCAAACTCTGCAGCTAGGGAGGCCCGCCAGGCAACCCGCCATTCCTTCTCTGATGGCGACCTCCAGTGGCCATAGCATTCATAGCAATTTAGCACCGAGAATTCTAATTGAGGCTATGCCATCCTGACTCTTAATGGAAACTCATTAGTTCCCGGAGCTTTTGCCTTATCTTGTCCATGTCCAGACTTCAATGGCACCTCCTAGAAGTCCATACTGCAACAAGTGCCCCATTCCCTCTTTTTTTGTTAACCCCTCACCTTCCATCTTAGAATCAATACTTTGTATTGGTTCCAAGGCAGAAGAGTGGTAAGGGTTAGTCAATGGGGGTTAAATGACTTGCCCAGGATCACACAGCTGGGAAGTGTCTGAGGCCACATTTGAACCCAGGACCTCCTTGTCCTTGGAGCTGGATCTTAATCCATTGAGCTACCCAGCTGCCCACCCCATTCCCTCTTATCCCTCACTTTTTAGCACCCCTTTAGCTATTGTCTTTCTGCCATTTGAATGTAAACTTTTGAAGGGCAGAAACTATCTTTCCTATTTCTCTTTGTATCCCCAGCATTTAGGACAATGCCTGGCATGAAGTTAGTACTTAATAAATGTCAATTTATCTATCATTCATCTACCATCTATCTATCTATTATGTGTCTATCATCTAACATCTATCTATCATCAATCTAACATCTATCACCTATGTAACATCTTTCTGTCTATAATCTATCTTTCATCTAACAACTATCTGCCATCTGTCTAGATTTATTATCTATTTCCCTATCCATATTCGCTATTGGTTATTCAGTTGTTTTACTCATGCCTGACTATTCATTATCCCATTTGTGGTTTTCTTGCCAGTGGTTTGACAATTCCTTCTCCAGCATATTTGACAGAAGAGGAAACTGAGGCAAATGGGGGAAGTGTCTTGTTCAGGGTCACAAAGCTAAAAAATGTCTGAGACTGGATTTGAACTCAGAAAGATGAGTCTTCCCAACTCCAGGCTCAGTGCTCTGTATACTATGGCACCACCCAGCTGCACTCATGCCTTTTCTTTAATAATATAGCTTAGAAACTCATCAAGGACAAAATTAAGCTCAGGGACCTATTATTTGCAGTCTTTACTCTCTTCCCTTTATTTTTGAAAAATGGTGACGTTTACTCTTACGGCAGCACCTCTCCTGTTCTCTGTTACCTTTTGAAGATTATTAACGGTGACTTGGCAATTATAACACTTTCAGAAGCCTAGGTTGTAGATGAGAACCATCAGAGCATAATGGAGAAAGTATTGAGCTTTGAGTAAATGAATGTGGGCTTAAGTCCCAGGTCTGCCATGCATTATGTGTATTACGTCCCCATTTGGGGCCTCAGTTTTCTGATCTGTAAAATGAGAGCCTTGAACTAAACAAGCCATATGGTACCCTCCAGCTGTAGCTCTACCATCAATTAACCAATTAAAATAATCTAGTTTATCTGAGCCTGGTCACTTGAACTCACCACAAGTGTGTTCTCTTATTATATCTATATTTATTTTTGGCTTCAACTCCTTATTAACCACTTTTATTCTCTCCTTTCTAAGGACAGATCTAAGATCATTGTCTTTAGCAGAAACAGCAAAACTGAAAAAGGAGTTAGTTCTGCCTTCTTTCTACATCTCTTTCCATTCATCTACCTTAACAGTGCCCTGTCCTTTCTTGGATCTTACTCTGGATCCCAACATAAGCTAAAAAAAAGAAACCTTTTTTTTTGTAGTTATCTTTAGTATTCATTAGCCTCTTGATATGGTCCTTTTATGACTGAGCTCTTGTTCCTTCCATTCAATTCTTCATGATAGATACAGGCTTTTGACTTTTATTCATGGCTTTTATAATTCTAGTTTGGTTGATGAGTTTCCAGTACATCTACATTTGTCTCTTTACATAACTTTTCTTTAATGGAATAGAAGGTCTTTCAAGCATTCCTGAAGAAAAAACCAATGTTGAGTAGAAATCTTGGATCTCAAACACATGAATCAAGAGAAACCTATAAAGGTTATATCTGCTCAATGTATTTGAGCAGAAATGTAATGCCTTGAAAAGTAATAAAGCTAATTAAGGTGAGTAGAAGATATGATCTTGAATCTTTTCTGTTTTGATAGTCATAAAAGATGAATAAAAAAGGAGAGGAAAAGGAATTAACTAGGAAAGAAAAGAGGAAGAAGGGAGAGAGCTTATTATTTCCCGTAACTGGGCAAATGGAAAAGTGGGTTTTTTTTTTTTAACTCTTTTACTTTCTGTCTTGGAATCAACACTGAATATTGCATGAAAGCCCTAGTATAACCTTTAACAGACCAGTTACCACCTTAGGGAGAACAAGAGGGAGAGAGGGAGAAAATATGAATCACAAAATGTCAGAAAACAATTGCAAAAATGTGTTTCTCTAGCCCTTACCACTTCTGCCTTAGAACCAATACATAATATTCACTCTAAGATAGAAGGTAAGAGTTTTGTTTTAATTCAAAAGTATTTCTACATGTAATTTTTTTTAAGTCAAAAAATAAAAGTGAAGACAATATTGGGGAAAATAAACATAAAACAAATGTTATCTTCAAAAAAGTTGATTTCAAGAGAGGATTAAAAGGGGGGAAATGAATGAGGAGGAATGAGATCTGGGCTGGGGCAAGAGGGAAGGGGTAGTGAAACTGAAGATCATTCCAGTTATAGATCATTAGAACCAATCATACTCTTTCACTTCTGTCTCTCTTTGTAAAGGAGGAAAGTCAGGGGGCAAACAGAGGAAAGAGTTAGAAGATCACAGGATAGAAGGAAAAATAATTAACAGTCATAATCATGACTAAAAATGGGATGAATCCACCTATAAAATGGAAGATGATTGGAAAGTTATTTTAAAAGCAGAATGAAATGATATATTTTTATAAGAAAAATACATGAAATATAAAAGGTTCATAGAGAATTAAACTAAAGAATTGTTACAGAATTTATGTCTCAGGAGAATTTTTTTTAAAAGGCTATAGATCATAGTCTCAGCTAAATTACTTCTAATGACACCATAGACAATGAAATTTTTAAAATTTACATATGTATATATACATATATAATATATATTGAATGGCATAGCACCTAAGTACTTAATGAAAAATTTCATTAAATTACAAGGAGAAATAGAGAGCAAAACTGCAATAGTTGAAGACCTCAATATATCCCTGGCAAATCTAAGAAAAAAATAAACAAGAAAGATGTTAAGGATTTAAATAATGTTCCCATCATTTCTGGGAACAATTGTTGTCATCATCATCGTCACCATCACCATTATGCCTTCCTTCCTCCCAAATCTTTTCTTCCATTTCCTTCCAATGATCTTCTTGTCCCATGGTTTGCAGACCTTTCTTCTTCTTGGTCACCCTCCTCTGGACACCTTCCAAACTTGTCAAAGACCTTCCTGAAATGCAGTGCAGTGAAATGAACAGAATTCTTGAGATATGCTCTGGCCAAGACAGCAGACAACATGATTCTCATCTCAATCTAGGTATGATGCTTTTATTAATGCTTTTTGAGGATATTACTAACTTTTTCTGGCTGCTATATCACACACACTGTTGACTCAAATTGAGCATGTGACCTCCAGATATTTTTTAACATGAATCACAAGCTAGCCACATTTCCCAATCCTTTATTTAGAAAGCAAATCTTCTTAACCCAAAGTATATAGAGTTTTTCATCTATCCCTTTTGAATTCCATCTAATTTCATTCTGCCTTCCTTTCTAACCTGTTTGGATCTCTTTGGATATTGAGTGTCACCTAGTGTGTTCTCCCCAAACTTTGTATTATCTGTGATTGAAAAGTACTCCATCCAGGGCACAAATAACGTAGGGTCAAGAACAAGAAGATCCCTTGTTAGGACAGTTCAGTGCATTTAGAACAGGCTTAATAATTAGACCTCAAAAGTTCTGATTAATAATTTCATGTCCACTGTTGAAGTTCCTAGTGGAGTGCCACAGAGCTCTCACCCTAAATCTAACCCTAAACATCAATGCTATGTCATTCCCTGAGCATTAAAAAAAAAAAAACCTATCTCAATTAAAATGGAACACATCCTAATCTGCACGGTGGGCTATATTCATTAGCCTCACATCTGGAACATATGGGCCAGTGTGATTTTCATTTTTCACAGAGCTTTTGTTGGGGAGATAACCATGTAATTAAAAAGGGAGCAAGGCAAAACAAAGCTCTTTGAAGGCGGATTCCATCTTTCTGCCATTGCAGATCTATTAATGAACTATAATTGCAGTGATAAAACCTATATTGTAACCTGGTAACTAATTCACTTTGGGGCCAAGGGACCTCTTTTGTAGTGCCAGACCGGAGGAGGAAGAGGCTTAATTAGCTTAGTTCTGTTTATCTATAAAATCAAAAAACAAAAATATTAGTTGCAAAGTAATTTGGCGCCTGCCAATATATTCAGGCTTTTCCTCCAAGGGTGTCGGTTTTCTATTCTTTCTTAGGCTTATTTATAACATTCTGTTAATCAAACCTACAGCAGAGTCATGCTTGGAAATTATCCAAAGAAGATGTGCTTCATTAGAGACCAGAACAGACGTGCAGAGAATGGGAAGGAGTTGGTATCAGTAGGTGAAATTTCAACACACCCCAAGGACTCTAAAAGGGAAGAGGAGTCCTCTCTTGGGGCTTAAATTGACCCTCCAAATAAACTGTATTATGGCATCTCTTCTTTCTTAGTTCACTCAAACGACCATATTTAATACTACCTCTCTAGCCTTCCCCAGAATTTTTATAGATCTTGTCATTGTTTGCATAGAAAAATCAGTCATTCCAGTACAGGGCAGAGAAGATACATTCATGTGAAAAAATCCCAGAGTAGGATAAAGTTAGAGAAGTGCAAAAGTTGGAAAGGAGGTTAGAAGGCTTCAAACTCAATATGACTCAACAGCTTACTGGTGATCCCTTAATGGTTAAGCCCAATGATCTGTTTTTCAATATGCATCCTTCTTGACCTCTCTGCAGTTTTTGTCAATGCTGTCTCCCCCAACCCCACCTCCTATATATTTCCTTCTATCTAGGTTTCTGTTACACAGCTCCCTCCTATTTTTATCTCTGACCACTTCTCAAGCCCTTTTTGCTTTCTTCTCTGAATGTTCTTGACATTTGGTTCTCCTCCTACCTAGATAAGAGTATGGGTACCCCACGTCCACTCTTCCAATAACTCAACTTTCCAACCTTGATGTCATCCTTAGCTCCTCACTGTCCCTCACCTCTTTTATAAAATTAATTACCAAATCTTGACCCCATGCATAAGTACTTTCCATGGGATTTGTCATGGTCCACTTTCTTTCATCTCTCTTATACTTCTTCCTTGTTCAATTATCATATCCATGTAGATGACCCCCAGATGAACACACTCATATCTTATCTCCCTATTGAGTTCCAGTCCTGTATCTCTAACTGCTGGACATCACCCAAATGTTGTACAAGCATCCCAAATTCTCCTTGTACAAAATAGAATTCATTATCATTCCCACAAAAATTCTATTCCTCTTCTAAAATTCCCTACTAGGAGCAGCTAAGTGGCTCAAGAAATGGAGAGCCAGGCCTAGAGACAAGAGGTCCTGGGCTCAAATCTCATCTCAGATGCTTCCAAGCTGTGTGATCCTGGGAAAGTCATTTAACCCCCATTACCAACCCTTTCTACTCCTATACCTTGGAACCAATACACAACATTGTAGTAGTAGTCTCTCCGTAACCAAGGATGATGATTGTCTTTGTGCGCTTTCATCTGTGATGTAGATGAGTGTGCACAAAAACACTTGTGTGTGAAGGAGGTTTAAATGAAAAAGTCGATGCACAGAGACAATCCCACTCTCTCAGTGTTGGAAGCCTGGGTCCATTGGCACAAAAAATCGTTACACCTGGAGACTTCCTCAGCTGCTTTGGATGACCATGTTGTCTTTTGTGCTCCAACACACCCTAAGCACTCCACAGTGCTTTGCTGCATCACCCTCTCAGCCGTTGAACCTTCTTATTGGTTTCTTCTGTCTGTTCAGCCGAAGCAGTCTTCACATGCTGGGTGAGCAAAGCCCTAGTTCACCAGGGGTCAATGACCCAATGGCTACCCTCACAAGGTTTAGCCGGCCTGTCGAAGCCGTTGCCCGGGGTGTGGCTGCTGCCGCATGCTAGCAGCTACTAGGAGCCACAAGTGAGAGCTGGGTGTCAGGTGAGGGTCAAAGGTTGGAGACCTGCCCTAGGAGGGCATAACAAGCCCTCAATACCAGAGATACTACTCCTCCCTAAGCACCCCATACACCCCACACAACATTGATTCAAAGATAAAAGGTAAGGGTATTTTAAAAATAAAATAAAATAAATTTCCCTATTTCTACTGAGAGCTACACCACTCTTCCAAACATCTCAATGTCATCCCTAGCTCTTTATTCTCCTTCATTTCTCTCATCCAATCACTTGCCAAATCTTAGAATTTCTCCTTCTACAACATCTCTTGCATCTAACCCTTTCCCTCCCACATAGTGACCACCCCCTAATTCAGTCCCTCATCACCTCTCACTGCTACTATTTCAATAATCTGATAGTTATCCTGATTCAAGTCTCTTGCATCTATAATCCATCCTATATTTGTGTCCCCACCCCTATTAGAACATAAACCCCTGTGTAATGATAATTTTATAGTTGTGACTTAATATCTAAATTAATTATTGGTCGCCGGGGAAAATCCCAAATAATAAAATACCCAAGTCAGCTGGAAATTATGGTGATTTTAATATAGAGGAAAGGAATTAAGGAGAAGAGAGAGAGAGGGAGGGAGTAAATTTAAACTGCTCTGGCTCAGGCTGAGCCACGCAGGAGTTAAAGGCCTTGGCCAAGGGCCTCCCTTGAGAGTCAAAGGAAAGTGAAGTCAATCTCATCACTCACCACGTGACCATCTCAAGGAAGCTGTCTGAGGGAGTTCCTCCAGGCTCGAGTTCCAGGATCGAACTGGCACCCAAGCTGCTCACAGGAAGTTATCAGCCAGGTCCACCTCTCCAGGGAAAGAGAGTGAAGAGAGGAAGTGACGTGCCCCATATAGATGGTTTTACATCAATTTCCTGCATCTTATCTGTACCAATGGTAGCTTAGCTTGACTTAGGACAGCCCAGGGGTCTGTCAGCTGTTTCTGCATATGTCTGTTGAAGGCCATATCCTAGATACTTAATCCTTGAGTATGGGTGCAGACATTCCTGACCTTGTTAGACTAAGTAGGGTGGAGCAATGTAAAGTACTACAAGACATTCCTGATTCTGTTAGACCAAGTATCTCCATTGTTACAATCAGGAAATAGATAAATCAAATCTTCTAAAGTACAGTCTGAGTAGGTTGGAATTGGTTTAAAATTCACACCTGGTAGCTAATAGAGTGCCTGGCACATAGTAGGTACTTAATAAATTCTTGTTGATTGATTGGATTAACTGTGTTATTGCCCTAATGAAGAAGTTCCAACAATTCTTTCTTGCCTCTTTCTTTAGTGTCATATAAAGCCCTTCATGATCTGGCACCAACTCATCTTTCAGACTGATTCTACATTCTTTCCATGCACTCCAGCTTCCAGCTGTTGATTGTTCCCCATACATAATTCCATCTCCTTTCTCAGCACATTACCATAGGTTGCCCCCCATGCCCAGAATGCTCTCCTTTCTCATATATACTACTTAACTCTGTTTAAGTGTCATTTCAAGTACCATCTCCTACATGAGGCCTTTTCTCATCTTTGTAAAGGAAGTCTTCGAGCAGGTCTAGATAAAAACTCACTGAGGATGCTTGAGAGAGAATGTCTGAGCAGGAAGAAGTTAGATTAAATGATCCCTGCGATTTCTAGGCTCCATGATCCTCTAGGAACACAAGGAGGTTTTTGACAATCCTCTTTGATCTAAATCTAGCAACCACAAGATTCACTGATTCAGACAGAGACAAAGAAACATGGTACAATATATTTGACTTTTCTAGATCCCAAATCATGATTTGTTGAATGATACCCCTGTTCTTTTGGATCTGGATTTTGAAAGATCTGGCCACTTCTTTGATAAATTACCTGCACTTCCTGGGAAATGTGCTACATTTGGATCCTTTGGATATAGTTGCATGAGATCTAGGCAACATTCTTCTACTTCACCTCCTAGTAGCTCAATCATCTTCTTAATTAGCTATTCACTTCCCATATCTGCCTTTGATTTCTAAAGTCATTGCCCTCCATCAATAGCAATGATAAAAACACCACCACTGCCTCAAGGTACTCTACTTTTTTCTAAGACTCCATAATCCTCAAGGCCACTAAGTGATGCAGTGGATAGAGTGCTGAGTCTGGAATCAGGCAGATGAGTCTTCCTAATCTCAAAACCAGGATCAGATACTTATGTGTGAATTTAATATAAATTATCTCCTTATTCCTTTTGAAAGTCCAAAGGCCACCCTTTGACTAGAAGCACATGTGTATTATGAGAGGACACCAAACAGGAGTCCACTGGATGTTACTGAATCTCTCTGCATTCCATAACTGAGAACTACTCCTACTTTTTCTGCCCCTTTGTGTCTTTCTCTTCATTTATGGTTTTTAGCTCAGATGCTGCCTCTGTGGGAAACCTTCACTGATCACCCTGTTTGTACTCTCTCTTTTCAAATGATCTATTGTTTACTTGCCTGTGTAGATTATATAGCCCAATAGAATGTACATTCCTTGAGAACTGAGACTCCTTCTGAATTCTTGTTGGTTTAATTCATGACTTTGCTTTTTTGTCTTTGTGTCCCAACACCTAGCAGAGTGCCTAGTACAAAGTAAACACAGAGCAAATGATTGTTCAACTGAGTTAGTTGAATTGAATAGAGTTGTGTGGAATGGAGTTGACATGGTCTCAGATCCTAGGGCAGTGATGGCAAACCTATGGCATGAGTGCTGTTAAGGGTAAAATTAGGGTTGAGACTGAATATATTAATTAGTGGTCACCAGGGATTGAAATTCTAAATCCCAATTAAATACTCAACTCAGAATAGGATTTTATTTACAATAGAAGAACGAAATTAAGAAGAAGGAAGAATAGGGAAAAGGGCAGAAGGTCTACTCCAGCCTGGCCTGAGCCAGGGGGAGTTCAGAGGCCCCAGCCAAGGGGCCTTCCCAGAAGATTAAGTCTAGCTTGACTTCCAGCCACAAGGCCTCCTCCAAGATGAAGGGCCTCCTTGAAGGCTGGTTCCTTCAGAAAGCCAGGGAAAGAGGATTCAGCCTTAATTCAGCCTTAACCGCGTGGTCGACTAAGGAAAGTAGTCTCAGGCCTCCACACTCCAGCCCTCCAAGTCAAGCACCACTGCCAAAGCTGCAAAGCTGCTCTCACAGGAAGTGACACGAAACATAAAGGCAGTTCTTTACATCACTTCCTGTATCTCACACATATACCAATGGTAGCTTAAATTTGGCTTAGGACAGCCCAGGGGATCAGTCAATTGTCTCCGATTTGTCATTTGCTAGCACACCCAGGTCACAGACCATCCTCCCCTACAGTTAATCCTTAAGTAGGGGTGTATATATTCCTGGTTACAAGAATTCTAAAGACTAAGCAGGGTGGAGTAAAACTAAAATTCACAATGACAAAGATGGCACACAGAGCACTCTGTGTGGGCACTCAGCCACTCTCCCTCCCCACCCCCACCTCCAGAGTTCATTACTAGAAAGGCAGAGGGACTTGAGTGGAGCTGCTTCTTTTCCCCTCTCTACTATGCCTAATGACATTTTTTCATATCCTCTGTTCCTCTGTCCAGTAGCCCAATGGGAGCACACAGGGGCAAAGTCAGAAATTCACAGGTGGCAGAGCTGGAGGGGAGTGGGGCATTCATGTAACTTTCTATACTTGCTGAGATCATTCCTCAATTCACCCACCTGCCCCTCCACCCAGCACTTCATCTCTAAAAGGCCTGCCCTCCTTGTCCTATGGAATTAGGTCTTGAAGTTTCTTCCTCCTTCATTTCTATGTGTAAATATTTGTAACTCTCTGGAATTTCTTTCTGCAGGGATTAGTGTTCAGGGAGCTCATTCTATAGGGGATTTCTGTCTCTTCTGTCGGTAGGCTGAGAGAACAAACCAGAGCATGACCCAGAATTCTCAGGTATGAGGCAGTCCTAGGGTCTGTTCCCTGGCTTTGTTCTAAAGCTGGTGGCTAAGTTTCTATCTGGGGTTTAATATCATCATCATCATCATAACCGCTAGTATTTTATAAGTGTCTACTATGTGCCAGGCACTGTGCTAAGTGCTTTACAAATATTATTTCATTTACTCCTTAGAGTAACCATGAGAGGTAGGTGCTATTATTAGCCTGAATGAGGGGGATAAGGAAATGGGAACAAATCTTAAGTGATTTGCCTAGGGCCACATAGTTAAATAGGTATCTGAGGCCAAATTTGAACTCATGTCTTCCTGACCCTATGTCCAGCATTCTATCCACAATGCCACCTACCTGCCCTGAAAGGCAATAAATAATTCTTTCCATATAATTAGTTCCTTTGTAATACTTTGTGGATTTCATCTCATTCATTTACAAATACCCTGAGAAAAGGCCCCATAGGTTTCACTAAACTGCCAAAGGGATCCAGTGACACAAGATTAAAAAGTTGTGTTATATCTAAACACATACTCTATTGGCTTTCCATCTCTCCTTCTGCCTTCTCTTACATGACCTGTTCTTCTGTGACTTCTAATCCCTTGCTCCCTCATTTCTTCCTCAGGACATCTCCTCTCTACTAGCCAGTCTCTCCTCTTCTCCCAGTGTTGACACCAATTCAATTCTACATAGTCCTCTCTTGAATCCTTAGTCCCTTTATCATATCACTGATACCCAGTTGAGCCTCAGTCTTGACTCACTCCCACCATTTGTCACTTTTACCCCTCTATACATTCTGCTAAAGGAAGGTAGAGAAAATTACACAATCATTTGGATTGGCTCCACTACAAATTTATGTTACACAAGCTCAATTGGGCCCTCGATGATGCTCCTACTATATCTCTTATCACCTCACTCTCCACAGTGACTCTTTCAACTTGTTCATCCTTCCTCTCATCTCCCATGACTTCCCTTTCCCTTACTCTTAAGCCAAGAACTTTGCCTCATATTTTACAAAAATATATATTAAGACTTTTTGCCAAGAACTCTCCTTTTTCCTTTCTTCTTCATCTTCTGTCACTCAGGGTCTTCTGTCACTCTCTCTTCTTTCACTCATTTCATGTGATGAAATGATTTTTCTCCTTACCAAAGCCAAACTCTGTCTGATGAAGTGATCCTATTCCATCCCATCTCCTCCAACAGATTGCCCTTTCAGTCATCCCAACTGTTTTACCGATTTTCTTTTATTTTTAACTCTACCCTTCCATCTTAGAATCAATACTATATATTGGTTTCAAGACAGAAGAGTGATTAGGGCTAGGCAATGGGGGTTAAGTGACTTGCCCAGGGTCACACAGTAGAAAAAGTGTCAGCCTAAATTTGAACCCAGAATCTCCTTTCTCCAAGTCTGACTCTCAATCCACTGAGCCATCTAGTTGCCTCCATTTATTTTCAATCTCTCCCTCACTGCTGGGTTATCTCCTACTGCTTACAAATATGCCCATGTCTCCCTTTCCTGAAAAAAAAATCTTCATTTGATTCTTCCACTTCATTGTCCTATAACTCTTCTTCTGCCCTTAGTATCCAACTTCTCTAAAAGACCCATCTCAAATAAATGTTTCTACTTTTTCTCCTCCCACTCTCTTAACCCCTATAATTTAGCTTCCAACCTTATCATTCCATGTACACCACTCTTTCCAAAGTAACTAATGATCTCCTGGTTGCCAAATTCAATGGTATTTCCTCAATCAAAAATTCCCCTTGACTTCTCTGCAGCCTTTGACATCATTGATCAATCTCTCCTCCTTAATACTCTCTTCTCTCTAGGTTTTCAGGGCACCATTCTGTTGATGGTTTTCTTCCTACCAATCTAACCATTCCTTGCCTGTCTCTTTTGCTGGATCCTCCTCCGGATCATACCCTCTAACCCTGTTTGTCCCTCAGGGTTCTGAACTATATATTTGTCTTTCTTCCCTTTATACACTTTGTAATCTCATCAGCTTACATTCAATGTCTTTGATGATGAGTCTCGAATCTACTTTTCCTGCCCCAAACTCTCTGCTGACCTCTAATGTTGCATCTTCCTTCAAACATCTCAAACTAGATGTCTAGTAGACATCTTGAGTCCAGTCTATTTAAAACCAAACTCAATGTCTATCTTCCTAAACCCTTCATTACTGGAGAGAAGCGTCCTCCCCAATCCCTCATGCTCACAACCCAGGAGGTATCCCTAAGACTCTTCACTCTCTCCCACCACCACTCCATATGCAGTATTGCCAAGGCCTGTTGGTTTCACTTTGTAACATCTCTCCAATACTCTCTCTTCCCTCTTCTGATGCTGCCCAAACTCTAGTGAATGCCTTCCTCGCCTCATGCCTTTATTATTGCAAAGCCTGGTAGAGGGTCTGTCTGCCTCAATTCTCTTCTCACAATCAATTCTCCATAAGCCTCTGGGGTGATTTTTCTAAAATACAAGTCTGATCACTATATTCCTTCCACTCCCCATACTTTGTAAACCCCAGGGACTTCCTATTGCCTCCAGAATCAAATAGAAAATGTTTTACTTGGCATTCAAAGCCCTTCATTATCAATCTCCTCCTACCTTTCCCGTCTCCCTAAACCTTACTCCCCATCCAGTGATGCTGGCTTTTGATTATTCCACAAACAAGACAGTCCATCTTTCAGGTCTGGGCATTTTCTCTGGCTATCCTCCAACCCCAAAACCTTCTCTCCTTCATTGGAGCTAGTCACCTCCCTGGCTTCCTTTAAGTCCAACTAAAATCCCACCTACCACAGGAAGCCTTGCCCAACTCCTTTTTTGTTTAGTGCCTTCCCTGTTAAGTATCATATTTGTGCCATGTATAGCTTGCTTTGTATATGTTTGTTTGCATGTGGTCCCCCACCCATTAGACTGTAGGTTCCTTGAGGCCACGGACTGTCTTTTGTCTCTTTTTGTACCCCCAGCACTTAGCACAGTGCCTGAAACATAGTATGCACTTAACAAATGTTTATTGACTAATTGAGAAGTCATTAAACAATCATAGAATCTCCACACTGCAAGGCATGTGACTTTCTGAGCACTCAGCCTATGGCTTTCTTCTTAGGCCACAAACCCTAAAATATGCCCTCGATATTCTTCCATTCCCTTGCTCAGAGTATGTCCTCTTATGACCAGCACAAGCCCACCGAATCTCAGTGAAGGACAGGACTTCCAAGGACATCTAGGCCAACCATTGCCTAAATCGGAGTCCTTTCTACAACTTCCCTGGGAGACTAGATACCTATCCCTTAAAGACCTTCAGAGATGGAGGACCCACTACATCCTGGGGCAGGTCTTCTTCCATTCCACTTCTGTGTAGCTCTCAGGAGTACATACTTTTTCCTTGCCTTAAGCAGAATCCGGCTTCCTCCAGCATCCTTCCCCCACCCACCGGCATTGTTCCTAGTTCTGCCCTCAATATTTACATCTCAGGATTCTGCTGCCTTTGCCATCTGTTTTCCTTCAATCCCTAGAGAGTCCAGGGCCACCTGGCATCCTGCTCTACCCAGAGAAAAGAAGGCCCACCCTCCAGCTGCTTCTGCCACCACCAGGCCCACACCCATCCATCATGTCCCAGGGCCACAGAGGAACAAACCGGTGATTAGTGAGTGTGATTACACACCCCTTATGTTTCTCTCCAGAGAGCTCAAAGCACATTAACTAATTTGTTTCCCCAGGCTTTATAGGAGGTTTAAAAAAGGGGGAGATGGATATCAGGTCACATTAGAAGGGGTGATGGGGAGCTCACAGGAACACCAGTGACAGCACCCTAGCTCCAAGATAACTAGTTAGGGTGCAAGGCAATGAACAAGACCACATTCCTACCTGAGGAAGAAGATTATGGGATATGGAATTCAGTGTGTTAATCCAGAATAATGGCAAGAAATTGTAGTACTTAATTCTATTTCCTGGCAGCAAAACTGCTTCAAATTCATTCATATTTGGAGAAAACATCCCTCTAGGTAAAGTGTATCAGCCTTGTCATTGGCAGGTGATGCTTTGAGAATAGCAGCATCTAGTTAAATTTAGACTGTGACTCAGTCTCCTTCTCCCAAAATGCTCAAAAACAAAGACCCGCTAGGGAAGAAGGAGATCTCCCATGACTTTGATCAGCATCCCTACTCCCAGTCAGTCACTCAACACAGGTCCTTCTCTATAGTCAATGATTGGCAAATGTTTGAGAATTGTAGGCAGCAGTAGGGAAAAAGCCCAGAAGTTCTCTTGGAGAGGAGGGACTGGCAAATAAAAGTCAACACTGAGTGGGAGTTCACAGTCTACAACATGGACTCTCTCAGCATTATAAAGAATTCCTTTCTTCCAAAAATAAATAATTTGATCATTGTGACATCAATCGGGCAGCTACTGCCTTCTTCCCCCCAAGTAACCATCTACCTCTCGTTTGTACATAGATGTTTGCATGCTGTAAGTGTTTAATAAATGTTTGTTGACTGACTGTTTAGTATTTTCTTATAGGTATACAGGTTGTTTCCCCCAATAGAATAGAAATCCTCTGAGGCCAGAGACTTTATTTTTCTGTTTTGTATTCCCAGTGCTTGGAATATAGTAGGTGCTTAATAAATGCTTCATGACTGATGAGTTGAAAATCATACCCCCTCCAGCCCTCCAAGGATGTTTTTATGAACTTCTGAGGTAGGAGCACTTTATTACCCAGGGATGAGGGCAAGATTAGGGTGAGATATTAAGTAGGACCTTGTAGATCTTGGATACCTTAACAGAGTTATCAAGAACCCAGCATCACCTCCACAATGCCAAGAAGACCAAAGAGGAGGACATTTAAAAGGCCACGGACTAGAAGCAGGTTGTAACAGCAATGACACCAAGACTAGCTGGGGCTTGGGAATCTTTAATGGTTTCTGCCACCCTAGATTGGCCCTGAGCAAGATGTTTCTGCACAATCAGAGATATTCTGAAAAATCTTTTCCATTTGATCAAATATAAATATTCTGATGCCTGAAATATGAGAAGTGGGACCAAAAGAGGAGTATCCATTGTGCCCTGAGGAACACAAGGGAGAATGGTACAGATATGGGGAAGGGAACCCCAGAGGTAGGGTTTGGAGGCCAAGAGGCCAGAACCTCCATCTACACATTGAGAGCAGGAGAAGGGCAGTGTCTACAAAGTACTTGGTCAAATGCCTGGCACATAGTAGGTGCCTAATAAAATCTTGTTGGCTTGATCATACAGAGTCCAGCTATTGAATAATAGTAGCTGAGATTGGGCTCATCCCTCCCTGGCCTCCAATGTGAGCTAGGATGAGTTTGGGAGACGATGGGGATGGCAGGAGCTGTGTTTTATGGAATAGGAATGGATATGCCAGTGAAGACTGCCCGGGAAGCTTTAAAAGGCTGATCATCAGCTTTGGTGCCCGACCACCAACATGGCAATCCAATTGATAATGCATCCTAGGAGGCCTATCCAATACCACTAGCCAGCAGCCTTCAAGTGGGACCTTCCAGTGGATTGCGACCTCCTTGAGAGAAGAGGTTTCATTTCTTTTTTGTCTTTACATGGCAAGTGCCCAGCACTGTGCCTGACACATAATAGGTTCTTTTTTTTAAAAACCCTATCCTCATCTTCAATCAATACTGTGTATTGGTTCCAAGGCAGAAGAACAGTAAGAGCTAGGCAATGGGGGTTAAGTGACTTGTTCAGGGTCACACAAATAAAACATGTCTGAGGTCAAATTTGAACACAGGACCTCATGACATAATATATTCATAATAAATATTGGTTAAACTGAAGTAAACTGAATTGAATTGCATTGCATTCCCTGGATATATCTCTTATGGATCCACCTTAATCTCTGAATTGACAAAGAGTCCAAGAACCTCCATTGGACCTGGACACATCTTCCTCTTCTTTGCAGGTACAGAGTAGTATCAAAGGCATCACTCCTATAAGTATTCCAATGAGCCTCATCTTCTTCCTGGCCAGAAACTCACTTGCCCAACATGTACATTGAAGACTTAAATTAAGTTCCCTAGTATCACTCTATAGACAGAAAGTGAGAGGTCACCAGAGGGGTCTACAGAACTCATAGTCAAGTCCAGATTGACCCAAAATATGGAAATATATTAAGCTTTGGATAGTAAAAATGAAAATCCAAACTCTTTGGACATATATAGACTTATACACATATGCACACACACGCACACACACATACACACACACAATCACACTCCTTTCCATAGATGAAAGGCCAGCTTGGCTAGGGCATACACTGCAAAGAAGCCTGCCCCAAGCATCTTAGTCCTCCAGCCCCCATCATCTCCCCAAAAGGAGGATACTAGCCAGGCTAGACTCTTAGCTATAGAAAGATGGAGGGAGGAGGTGGTTAAGGTGCTCTCAGGAATAGGTGGAGGCTCCCCAACATGTCCAGTAGGTGATGAAGGAGGAAAACCAAGAGGAACAGAAAGGAGAGCTCAGGCCTTCTTCATAGGATCTTAAATCACATTGTTCTCCAGGGCAGCAAGTCGCTTTGTCACAGCTTCCAGTGAGTAGAGTTAAGGTAAGACAACCCCTGGCCAGCCACAGCACCCTTGTCCAGGAAGTGAGCTCCTTTTCCCTTTTCTCTGTGTTCTTCCCATTTGGCATGGCCACATTCATCCCCCAGTGCCCTGCGGATTCCCCAGGCTACCTACACAACCATTGGTCCTTTGGTGTAAATTCCTGTCTCTTCCCCAGCAGCTGCTTCTTCAGCAGAACTCCCTCATTTTAGAATTAGGAAAACGAGGCCCCAGGAAGTTGTGGTCACACAGGAAGTGGGGCAAGCCCTCAGAATACCACATCCACAAAAGAGGAAACCCCCCTCTTCCACACTCTTATCCAATGGAATCATACTGACAGCAGGAACGGTTTCCTATTTGTCTTTGTATCCCTAACACCTAGTAGAGTTCCTTTAATCAATTAATCAACAAGCATTTATTGGGCCCAATAATCATTACTAGAAGGCACTAGGTCCTTGGGATAGAAGAATAAAGAATGAAACTATCCACACTCCCAAAGTGCCTATAGTCTAGGGGAGTAAGAAAACAGGTACATTGGGCTAGACATAAGGACTGAACCTGATCCTTCAAAGGCATTGGGAGTTCCCTAATGAGGAAGTACCCTTTACCTTTGTAGGCTGGCATATTATCTGCCACCTGTAGACTTAGAAATTTTCCTATGGCATAGGTCATGTGACCAGTGTATGTCAGAGATAGAATTTGAACCCATGTTCTCCTGCCTTTGAAGCTAGATTAAAAGAGAGGTGGAGGAAGAGCCTGAGAGAAAGAGAGAAAGAAGCACACATACACACCTATATGTAGATAACACAGACTAAATGTGAAGTAGTTGGGACATCATCAATGAGGAGTCGAGGAGAAGTTTCTTGGAGAACTGGGTTCTTACTAAATGCTTGTTGAATTGAATTAAATTGAAGCCTGGTGCCTCAGGAGGCAGCCAAGAGAGTTCAATCAGAGGACCCAGCCCAACCCCATGATCCTCCTGCCTAAACTTCCAGGGCCTCCATCTCTGGGTCCACCCTGGCCCTTGCTCACTCCTGCCCAGAAAGGATATGTTTCTGTGTCAAGGCCTGAAGAAGCTCCTCCACCTTGGTCTGGAACTTCACAACGGATTCACAGGCACACGGGTCCTCCTCTGGATCAAATCCAAAACAAAAAGTAGATGAGGCTATGAGCCAGGTGGACCCCTTCCACTTCAAGTTATATACAGAGCCAACCAGTCAACCCACAGCAAGCACTGAGAGTTTCTGTGAGAGCCAGGGCAGAGCTGGGAGGAGATGACAGTCAGCATCCCCCTAGTTCTGAGATCTCCTCTAGAGCCAGGGGAGGATGCTGAGAGTATCCCAGTAATCACTGGGTGATGGTAGGAGAAATATGTTAGAATTCTTTGATAGAGATGGGGACAATACTGGGACAGAGCAGAGGGAGATGTTTGAAGACCCTATAAGTGTTAGTGGTCATACCCAAGTCCTTGTCCTTGCTAAGGGAAAATTGAACAAGGGGACGTATTGGTTCCAAGGCAAAAGAGCAGTATAAGGGCTAGGCAATGGGAGGTAAATGACTTGCCCAGGGTCACACAGCTAAGATGTGTCTAAGACTAAATTTGAACCCATACCTCCCATCTCTAGTCCTGTCTCTCAATCCACTGAGCCACCTAGCTGCCCTTCATGGCCCAGACTCTTAAGAGGGGCTTTAGCCCTAGACAAATCTATAAGGAGAGAGCCCCTGATTTATAGACTCTTCAGTTTACCACTAAAATCTTGCAAACTCTAGCAGGGGTGCTATTCAGGCCCCATGTCTAGAAGAGGCGATGTTACAGTGGGTGGAACCCTTGAAATTTTGAAGACCTGGGCTCAAATCTGGCCTCGCCCCTTCTCAAGCTATGTCACCCTCAGCAAGTTTCTTGACCTCTCTGGGCTTCTATAAACTGGGGTAGAGGGAAGGCTGGGCCCAATGACTTCTAAGGTTTAGCTCTAAATCTATGATCATAAGATGCTCTGGTCTATATCTCTTCTTTTTCAGACTTTCAAACATAAATCCCTGGCTGCCCAAACTCTTTGCCAAGGCCCTTTCTTCCCCAATCTCCCAACCTGGGGTTCTAAGTCCTGTTCCCTGACTCCCTGGACTTTGGACTTTGCCTGTCTCAGCCCAGGGTAGTGTTGCTGCTGATGGCAACAATAATAATAATAACAACAACAAACATTTCTATAGTACTTTAAGATTTGCCAAATGTTTTTAAATGTCGTCTCATTTGATCTTCACACCACTCCATGGGAAGCAGGTACTGCTATCATCCCAATTTTAGAGATGAGGAAACTGAGGCAAACATAGGTTAAGTGGCTTGCCCAAGATCACAGAGTTAGTAAGTGACTAAGACTGAATATGACCTCAGGTCTCACTGCCTTGAGTCCAGAATTCTATCCACTATGCCACCTAAGAACCCACCTGCTCCTACTTCATGCCTTTGCTCAGTTCTCTGGGCTCAACCCCTGAGCCATCCCATGATGGTATCTGTCAACCCTCTTCCTGTGTAGACAGACTCTTGTCCTTGGTCCTGGCCTCTTCCAGTTCTGTTCCCACTCCAATGACATGTTAGAAAGCTCAGATCTGACATAGCCTGGGATGCGGGCCCCCTCTGCCCCTCTCCTAACAGGGCTTTCTGATGCCCAGACCACTTCCCCAGTCCCTCCAACTCACCCACACAAATCTTCTTCTGTAGTTTCTTGCCAATCTGGTTGATGGTCTTGAAGTCAGCAGTGTAAAAGTAATGCTCTGCCACGGGCTCCGAAGCGATCTCCCTCAGCTCATCCTCCACCGCATTGCCAACACCCACAGCAAACATCTTAAACCCTGAAAGGAGCAAAAGGGCCATACCTAATGAAGGCAGAGGTGAAACTCTCCTTGCCTAGCCTGGCCACATGGAGCAGAAGGATTGCCCCTTCACTGAAGGTTCCCACAGCCACCAGTCGATGCGCCCATTCCCTAGGAAGATGCCTGGGAGGGGAAAAGCCTGCTGGACCCCAGAGCTGAGCCAACGGGAGGAGGAAATGAGGCTTCTTTCCCAGGAAGAGACAGCTTCTACAAGGCATCACTATTAGAAGATGGCAAATTTCGCAGGCAACATTTTTTTCAGAATGAATGTATATAGTGAAAAAACAGAGAGAAAAAGATGACCAAGCACCTTTCTTTTGGTAGAGAGATGGCGGACTACAGGGATTAAATGTTGCATACACTTTTAGACATGGTTATTTTGCTTCCTTGTTTTTGTTACAGGAGAGGATTCATGCAGATAAGAGAAGGGCAGAAATCTAGAAATGACTGTGATATGGAAACAGAGAACAATTTTTTTTTTTAAGGAAAGGTTACAGATCCAGGCAGCAGCCTTTCTCGTGGATTTAAGGAAGGGAGGCTTCCTGGAGGTGGGGAGTTTTGAGGTCCTTTGCTTTATGTCCCTGCTTCTTTGTGTCTGTCTCCCTAGGGAAGGGTTCTAGGAAATCAGGAGACACAAACCACAGCGAATAAATTGCAAAGTTGGGTCTGGAACCCAGGTTCCCTAACCCCTAATTCATTACTTTTTAGTTAAACTCCACAGTTATTTATACTCTGTAGTGCCTGCCTCAAATTCTGGTGATTTCAGTGATGCCCAACTAAAGTGGGGGGACTTTTTTTTTAATCCAGACCAATAATTTAGCTGACATAAGGAATTCCCAGGTAAGAAAACTCCCTTTATCAGTACAGGGCAGCACCTTCTCAGCAATTTATAATCCTAGAGTTGCCTAAAGCTGTAAGCAATAAAATGACTTACCCAGGGTCACACGAACAGGATGTATCAGAGGCAAGACTTGAGTTCCTGTACTCCTGGCTTTGAGGCCAGTTCTTTATCCACAATAGCACCCCACCAGACAAATGATAGAAAAGATTTACTTCCTGTGATCAGGAGGTATCAAGTTTTGAGTCATCATTTCCAGGGGATGGTGTTGATGATGGTAATTATAAAGATGATGTGATGATGACCAAGATATGTGACATTAAGATGACACCAGTAGGTAGTCAATGCACATTATATGGATCGTCTCTTATAAGCCTCACAACAACCCTATGAGGTGGGTATTATCAGTATTATTGTCTCCATTCTACAGATGGGAAAGCTGAGGCTCAGAGAGACCATGTCCATGATGATCCAATAAGTATATCAAGCAGGATTTGAGCCCAAATTTTTTCTGACTTTAAGCCCAACTTAAAAGTCTTATCACCATACCACATTATGTGTTAGGGTTGCCCCCTAAGGGATATAAACCCCCAAACATCCCTCAGGAGTATGAGGATCCTTGGGCCATCCCTGGAGGCACAGGACCCAGGATCCTTTCTAGAGGGCACAGAGTTTAAGTGTGTTGGATCCAAAATCCATTCTCAGGGGGAGATGGAGGAATTAGTGTCATTCCTAGGGAGTATGGGAGTCAGTTATCCCTAGGTAGAGTGAGATCAATGCCTGAGTCTCTCCCTGGTATCTATGAAGGAAAAGGAGAAAATATCATCTATTTTTAATTCTCATTAACTAAAATAATTCCTGGAACATAATAAGTGCTTAGTAAATTGTTGTTGTTTTTTAAAAAAACACTGACCTTCTGTCTTAGAATCGTAAGTATTGATTCCAAGGTAGTAGAGTAATAAGGGGTATGAAATTTGGGTTAAGTGACTTGCCCAGGGTCACACAGTTAGGAAGTATCTGAGACTAGATTTGAACCCAGGACCCTCTGACTCCAAATTTGGTACTCTATCCACTGTGCTACCTAACTGCCCCTAGTAAATACTTTCTGATTGACTTATTAAGCTATTCCTATATGGTTCAGGACCCAATATTTTTAGAAGGGTTGAAGGTCATGAAGACACAGTCAAGCCAACAAGCATTTGTTAAGTGGTAGGGAGGTGCTAAGGGCCCAGAAGGCAAACACAAGCCCAAAAATGGGCGGGTTCCTGTCCTCAAGGACATTACATTCTAAGGAGGTGAAACAACTGGAATGGGGGAGGATAAATAAAAGATGGCTAGTGGTCTGGGCCCTTCCTCAAAATTAGGTTCCAGGAGGAACTCACCAAAGGCAAAGGGGGTGAAAAGATGTGGATTGGGGTGGGGGAAAGGCAGCTGAAACATTGGTGGGAAATCTGGGACTCAGAGCCCTCTATAAGGGAATGGGGTCTGGGTCTATCCATAGTGGGCTCAAGGCATAAGGACCAAGAAAGCCCCAACAGAGCAGCAGAGGCATGCAAAGAGGGCCGTGGCCCCTTTGTCCTTAGCTTTGAAGAAGACTGGAGGGTGAAGGAGGAAGGCCAGTGAAGTACCCTAAGTAGAGTCTTCCCTTGCCTTAGCTTGCCTTGCCTTCCCTTGGCTTTCCTTTCCTCTCCTCTCCCTTCCTTCCCTTCCTTTCCCTTTTCTTTTTCCTTCTTTTTCTTCCTCTCTGCTTTATTGTGCAGCCACAAGAGAAACCCCAAATACTTGGGGGGGGGCAGAAGTTCCCCCTCTCCAGGTCCCCAGAGCCCTGTTTTCCCAGGATTCTCCTTCCTGTCCAGCTGATTGTAGGGCTGACTCTTCCTCCTTCCTTCCAGTCACTTGGAACCAAGGCAGCTGATTAGGGTTATTCCAAGCAAAGGAATATTTAAAAAGCTGCTGCATTTCCATAATCCCCCAGCCTCAGTTGGGGAGAGGAGGACTGGAAAGAGGGAGGGAGGGAGAAACAGTTGCCCAGGTTACTTCGCACAGGAAAGGATGCTGCTACCTCCAATCTCCTGGCCCTTCTGAGGTCTGCTCTTCGATGATCTCAAAGTGTGCTTTCTAGAAGGGAGCACTTTCCCTCTGAAACTAAGGGCATCACCTGAGCCGTGGACAATCATTTCAGAGGGGGCCCAAACAACCCCAAATGGCAGAGTTCCCAGGACCAGTCCAAAGAAGGATGGTGAGATAAATGGATCAAAGCCTAGCGGAAATCAGTGCTGGGCACAGATCCCTGACACCTACTCTGGATCAGAGTCTGCTCCTGCATGGGAATGGGCAGAGCTGGGGTAGTAGCAGTGTGAAGAAAGGATGTAAAAACAGCATTTCCGGGGTGGGGGGCAGTTAGATGGCTTAGAGGACTGAGAGCCAGGCCTAGAAATGGGAGGTCCTGGATTCAAATCTGGACTCAGACACTTTCTAGCTGTGTGACCCTGGGCAAGTCCCTTAACCCCCATTGCCTAACCCTTACCACTCTTCTGCCTGGGAACCAATACATAGTAATGATTCTAAGATAGAAGGTAAGTGCTTAAAAATAAATACATAATAAAAGCAGCATTTCCTATTCTGCAAGTAGGCAAGGGGAGACCTTGGGGACCTGAGCCTCAGCTCCTGAACCCAGAGAAATGGACTCTATTTTTAGGGCTTTCCTGACTGAACTGAGGATTCTCCTCCCCACAACCCACTGGGGGACAGGGAGAAGGACAAGTCAGTCCCTTGGCTCTGTCTCCACCTAAGGAAATTGAACTAGATCACATCCTCAGCTTAATAGTTGAAGAAAAACTTCCACAAGTGGATCCACCAACAGAGCGCAGCTCCTCTCCAGCCAGGCAAACCTTTCCACCCCCTCATCTCTCCATCGTGATCCTTGCTTCTGCTAGACCTTGGCTAATGTTCTCATAATGCAGTGAAATGAGGTCTCCCCTGGGATTCAGAATAACTGGGTCCAAATTCCCAAGCCTAGTCAAACTAAATTGGGAGTCAAAAGGCCTGAGTTCAAATCTCAAACCCTGGCCAAGCGCTACATTGGAATGATCAAAAGATCTGAGTTCAAATTTCAAATCCTGGTCAAGCTTTATATTGGAAGTCAAATAACCTGGGTTTTTGGTTTGGTTGGTTTTTTTAAGCCCTTACCTTCTGTCTTGGAGAATCAACACTGTGTATTGGTTCCAAGGTAGAAAAGTGGTAAGGGCTAGGCAATGGGGGTCAAGTGACTTGCCCAGGGTCACCCAGCTAGGAAATGTCTGAGACCAGATTTGAACCCAGAACCTCCCATCTCTGGACTTGGATCTCAATCCACTGAGTCACCCAGCTGCCCTCAATAACCTGGTTTTGAATCTGGAATCCAAATCCTACCATTTATTAAGTACTTATATGATACTGGGAGGGTTATTTACCTCCTTTTGCTTTGCTTTCCTCATCAGTAAAATGATGGGGTTGGTCAAGAGGGCCTCTTCCTTCTAACTCTGAACCACTGCTCATCTCTATCACTCTTCCTAGTAAAACTGTACTCATTCTTTAACTCCCAATTCAAGCTCCAGCTCTTCCAGGAAGCCATCCCAGATTCCTCCAGCCCAACTTCACTTTCACTTACAGGAAGATAATAGCAATGATAAATGCCATTTATGCAGAGCTTTAAAGTTTGCAAAGCATTTTCTACACATTATTTCACCTGATCATTTATCCACAGCCTCATCCTTCACTGATTCCTACCTTCCCGCTCAGAGCCTAGCACTTCAATTTGCTGCTGCCCTACCTAGGACTATGGAGAGGTCAGTTATCCCCAGTGTCTGTGGTTCTCTCTGCATGTCTCATCACCTCAGTGAGACCCCAGCTCCTTCCTCATATGCCCCTCAGTGCCCTGCCCCAGACTGGACACACATGGAATGCTCACTGATTCATGGGTTGGAGATCAGAGATCTCCCCTTCCCTTTCCTTCACACATTCTCCCTCCTGGAAATCAAAACCCCCTTCCTGAGTCTAAATCAATAACCTTTCCCCTATTCTCTAGTCTTCTAGTCAATGCTAGGTGATGGTTAGGGGGATAATATTGGATTCAGAAAGACCCGAGTTCAAATCCTGCCTTGGACAATTACAGACTATGTGACCCTAAGCAAGTTATTTAACTTGTCTTAACTTCCGTTTTCCTCTCCTTCTGTACAATAAGCTCAATCACACTTGTAGAGTCTGTCTGAAAAAGTAGATAATGTCATGTGGTGACTCTAATGTTTTAAAGTACAAAATGAACACCAGTCATTATCATCATCATCCTGAAGACTGTGTCACATGTTAGCCATATGACCTTGGACACTTTATCTAACTATCTGAACCTCGGTTTCCCCTCTTACAGTATGGAGAAATAATACTTGCACAACCTTCAAGGATCAAAGGGTAACTGCAAAGCTCAAATGACATAATTGCCATAAAGCACTATTTTAATGTGAAATATTATTTTTTGTTACTAAATGACATCTGAGGTTCCTTCCATCTCAAAATCTTGTGATCCAAGAGTACTGTTGCCTTCACTGAACCCTTCTCTGATGAGTCGGGGTCAAGAAAGGGACCTTCTGGAGTCAGTTGGTGGCTCAGTTGATTGAGAGGCAGACTCAGAGATGGGAGGTTCTGGGTTCAAATTTGACCTCAGATACATCCTAGCTGTAAGACCCTGGGCAAGTCACTTAACCCCCATTGCCTACCCCTTACTATTCTTCTGTCTTGGAACTAATACACAGTATTGATTCTAAGACAGAAGGTAAGGGTTTAAAAAAAGTGGGGACCTCCAGGTCAACACCCTGAACAGCTTGGTTCAGGACTGAAGATGAGATTACGCCACATCCATGCTAGTCCTTAAGACATAGAATGAGAGTATTAGATTGGGTCATCTCTAACTTCCTGACATTCTCTGTCCTAGGACATCCTCTGGAAATATTTGTGTGTGTGTGTTTTTTTTTCTTCACAAAACCCATGATCCTGTGTGGTTTTCTTATCATGTGATTCTTTTCCCTGAAAATTGAGCACGAGGCGGGGGTGAGGGTAATATTCTGGACAATTGAGGTTCGGCTTATTTGGGTTCTGGTCAATGAAGGTCTTTATCATAAGTGGTTCTTACTGAATGACTGACAAAACTCCCATAGCAAACATGGAATGAAACCAATACTGGCAGCCCTACCACTACCACCACAGCGTCTCTCACCGTTTCATATCCTTCAAAACTTCAACAAAGCAGAATGGATCAACTCAGGGGGTTGGGATGTATGGATTAGATTAAGGCAATGGCTTTTAGGGTGCTAGGGACGTGGCTACCCAATCTGAAAGGAAGTAGCAGATTAGAGTAGAAAGAGCAATGTGTTTCGAGTCAGAAGAGCTGGGTTTAAATCTTCATTTTGCTACTTAAGACTTTTGTGACCTTGGACAAGTATCTGAATACTCTGGAGCCGTCCAGAGTCCAGGAAGGGTTCCAGGTTCTTCTGCCATGAAATAAGGGAGTTGCATCAGGTGGTTTTTTAAATCCCTCCCATTCTTAAATCTATGATCCTATACAACTCAGCTTCTAAGACAGGCAAAGAGGGACAGTCCACTGAGGAGGGCAGTAAGGTCCTACCAAGATCTTTGGCTTTCTTGGCTGCATCGTTGATGTAATCCTGGGAACGCCCATCAGTAAAGACGATGCCCACCTTCTGGGCACCGGGCCGTGCCCCACTGGAGATGGTGAAGGTGTTGTCGATGAGGTATTTCAGAGCTGCCCCAGTCATGGTGCCCTTCTCCATATAGGACATCTTCTTGACTGCTGCCTTGATGTCCTTCTTGGTTTTGTACCTGCCCAGGGGGAATTCTTGCCGGACTGAGCTAGAGTACTGTACCAGGCCCACCTGCGCCAGTTTGTCAGACACATCCAGTGAGTCCACAATTTGGTTGATGAACCTCTTCACCAGCTCAAAGTTCTCAGGGCGGACACTCTTGGACCCATCAATCAGGAATACAAGGTCAGTAGCAGAGCCTCCAGCAGCCCCATTGCAAGCTGGAGAAAGGAATTGGGAGGGGAAGAATAAGAGAGAGATTATACAAGACTTTTATTGACCAGTTAGAGAGAGTTCGAGGCCCAAACTAGTCTGAGGGCCAGCCTTCTGCATTGACAAAGTAAGCAGTTGTCTATATGGTAATATGAAAAGTAGTACAAAGGTCTCCCTATTGCCAAAATTTCTCTTCTACATAAGTGTCACACTGCCTGAAATTCCACCATTATTAAAGATTCATTCCTTTGGGTTAAGCATGGCCTCCTTCTATCATCTTTCCAATTACAGATCCCTGGGGGAGTATTGAGTTAGTTTTTCACCACCCTCCTTTCCGGGAGGAAATAAGAACAGAAGGGTCAGGAGAAGCACAAGGGAGCTGGTGGGAGCAAGAATGACTGAAAACAGAAAAGGAGGATGGAGAAGGCATTACTCAGAATACCCAATTTTCTGAATTCACTATTTTACTGCCACTCTGTGCTGACCCTGCCTGGATGAATTTCTGGGACCATGATCTCAGTCAGTAAGGGCACTTTCTTCCTTTCACTGAAGAATGATTAACTGCCATTTTTAATGCCTAAAGCTTTCTTTTTTTTTTTTAACCCTTACCTTCCATCTTAGAATCAATACTATGGATTGGTTCCAAGGCAGAAGAGAGGTAAGACCTAAACAGTGGGGATTAAGTGGTTTGCCCAGGGTCACACAGCCAAGAAATGTCTAAGGACAGATTTGAACCCAGGACCTCCCATCTCCAGGCCTGGTGCTCTATCCACTGAGCTACCCAGCTGGCCCAGCACCCAATGCTTTCTTAACAGAATTCTTGACCACAGGGAAAAACACATGGTTTGGGTTCAAGTTGGTTTCATCAATAAAAATGGGAGATTTTCAATTAGATGGTCCCAAAGGGCCCTTCTAGCTCAATGAGTCTTGAGTCCAGTCTGGTAATTATTTTCCAGAATTGATGTTTGTTTGGAAAATCTGAATAAGCCTGATGGTCCCCAAGAATTCTCCTCACTTCTCCTTCCCCTACCCCGGCCCTGACTAGCTCTGAATCACCCCCTCTCCCCTTTCTGAACATAGAGCCTCTTATGGACTTTTAGTGAGTGTGACAACAGCACCAACAGCAGATTCATAGAGCACTTTACATGTGTTAATTATCTTACAGCAACCCTGTGAGGCAGGAGCTATTATTATCCCCATTTTATAAATTGGAAAATTGAAACTGAAAAAAAGTTCAGGGACTTGCCCAAGGTAAACACAACTAGTAAGGGTCTGAGGCATGATTTGAACTATCTTCCTGACTCCAAGTCCAACACTTCATCCTTTGCCTCACCCAGCTGTCAAGAAACGTCATATTCCAAGCCGCTGCCTGGTTTCTTCCAAGCTTTAGGCTTACTATCTAGTGGCTTCTATCTGGTTTTCAGCACCTTTTCTCCTGGGTAGGGCCTGAAGAGGGACAGGGAAGTCCAGCCCTCCCAGCATCACCCTGTGACATCTCTGCTGGCACTTCTCCCTATGGCACAGGCAGGTGGGAACAAAGGAACCCACTTCAGGGGGAAATTAGCCTCAGCCTTCTTAGCCCTAGGAGCTCTGTCTCCATTGCATCATGGTGCCAACTAGGAGGGAATCATCAGTGCCCTTCTTGAGATAACCACCAGGTTCTTTCCTCAAACTGCTCCAATGTGAGTACAGTGTAGACAACCCCATTTCCCCAGACACATCAGCCTTGGTTGGCCCCAACCCAGCCTCCTCTCGCTCTCTCCACACTTGGGAATCCTAATGACATCCCTCTCCAACTCTCCCTCGGCTATAGGCACTGACCACTGCAGGTTTTCCCATCACTGTTCAGGGTGAAGCCATCCCGGCAAGAGCAGGTATAGGAGCCTGGGGAGCTGTTGCAGATTTGCTGGCAATCGTGATCTCCAGTGGCACACAGATCTGACACCACTGTAAGAGAAGTAGACAGAGCTTAATTATCCATCTCCCTCCTTTTCTCTGGAGGAGAAAGTATCTCTTGAGAGATTCAAACTAATTACTTTTTCTCTTTTTCTTTCTTTCCTTCTTCCATACTTCCTTTCTTTTCCTCCTTCCCTTCTTTTTTCTTTATTTCCTCCTTCCCCATCCTTCCCTTTCTCTTTTCTTTCTTATTTCCTTTCTTTCCTCCCTCTCTCCTTTCTTCTTTTCTTCCTTCTTTCCCCCTTCTCTCCTTTCATTCCTTCCTTTCTGTCTGTCTTGCTTTGGTTCTTTCTTTCCTCCTTTCTCTTTCTTTTCTTTCTTTCTTTCTTTCTTTCTTTCTTTCTTTCTTTCTTTCTTTCTTTCTTTCTTTCTTTCTTTCTTTCCCAAATCTAAAAACACCCAGTAAGGGACTTTTACTATGGCACCTGCTCTTCAACTTCTAACCTCCTCTGAATATTACTTTTTCTAACTCCTCAAGGTAAGTACTATCTAAAGCTCTGACCTCAACATTCTACTCATCTCTCTTCATATTTCCTCCTTCACCAACTACCACCTCCATTCAGACATCTCCCAGGTATATACTTCCATCCCTGACTTTTCTTCTGAGATCCAGAAATATATCTCCTGCTGAAGGGAGGTCTCACCAACATCTCAAATTCAACATGTAAAAAAATGGACCTTAGTATCTTTCCCCATCTCTTTCTGACTTTGTTTCTTCTTCTGTCGATGTCAAAACCCTGAATCCATCCTCCCACATTTGTCACTCAGGGATTCGCTCTGTCTCTTCCAGTTTCCCTACCTCTCAGATCCACTCATTTACTAAATTCCATAGAGTTCTCCTTTGTGCCATCTCTCACATCCATATCTCTTTTCTATTCCTATTCTGTCCCCCTAGTAAGGATGACTATAAGCTCCTTCTGACAAGCCCCTCACCCTTCTCTCTCTACCAGGTTAATCTTCCTTACACAAACAATAGCTAGTGAATTCACTCCTCCATTCAAAAGCCTTGATTTAGTCTCTACTGTCTACTGGGTAAAATGCAAACCCTAACACCTAGAATTCAAGCCCTTCATGCTCTAGCACCAAACTATTTTAAGCCCACCAATACATTTATTAATGCTTCTAGCACCCAGCTATTTTTTGAGTCTTACCTCATTTACACCCCCACTCTACATTCTCTATTCCAGCCAAACTCAGCTATGTCCTGCCTAACACTCATGCTCAGCACTTTGCCATCTCAATAATTTTGTGCACACTGATCTGTTGGTCTGGAATATCCTTCCTCCTCCTCTTCCTTTCTTGAATTTCTACCCAAACTTCAAAGCCCTTCTTAAAATGCTCTCTCCTCCAAGGAGCCTTCCCTGATCCTTTCTGCCAGTACGGTACTTCTTCCTGAAATCTTAGTCACAATTTTGCTCAGGTCCTCTCTAATGTGTTCCTCCTGGTTTATTGTGCTAGTTGTTCAGTCATTTTTCAGTCATATCTGACTCCTAGTGATCCCACTTGGATTTTCTCTCTCTCTCTCTCTCTGTCTCTCTGTCTCTCTGTCTCTCTGTCTCTCTGTCTCTCTGTCTCTCTGTCTCTCTGTCTCTCTCTCTGTCTCTCTCTCTCTGTCTCTCTCTCTGTCTCTCTCTCTCTCTCTCTGTCTCTCTCTCTCTCTCTCTCTCTCTCTCTCTCTCTGTCTCTCTCTCTCTCTCTCTCTCTCTCTCTCTCTCTCTCTCTCTCTCTCTCTCTCTCTCTGCAATTATTGCACTTGTCTGCTATTTGCTTCTCCAGCTCACTTGGTAGATGAATAAATTGAGACAAAGTGAAGTGATTTGCCCAGGATCACATAGCGAGTGCCAGATTTGAACTCAGAAAGATGAGTTTTCCTGGATCCATGCCTGTTGCTCTCTATACAGTGCAGAGCCACCTAGCTGCTCCTGCTGGGTATTAGGGTTCTCTGTGTCTGCATCTTATCCTGGACTACAGGATTGTGAATTCTATGAGGGCAGGGATTTGATCTTATCTAAACTCTGCATTTCTCCCAGATCTAAGCAAATTTCTGAACACAGCATACCTTTAGTGAATTTTCCTGGAAGGGGATAGAATTCTCAGGAGCTTCTGGCCCCATTGGAGCTTCAGAGAAAGCCCAAGGGGGCAGGAAAAGATGTAGGCTTGGTTTTCTACAGATATTTCTCTGTTCTTACACTTTTGGGGGGTTTTATTCTCTTAAAAATTACTTTAGTATCTGTAGGGTTGGGAAAGGCAGAAACTGTCATCCCTACTTCACAAAGGAAGAAACTGAGTCTCATGGATTGTAAATAATTTGCTTAAATTCCTGTGGCAAGGATCATGCTGGAATCCAGTTCACCTGAGGAATTTGTCAGTTTAGAGATGAAGAATATATTCATGGATACCTCCTAGGGATCTAACATCTCCCTGCCCCTGTCCCACTCCCTCCTAAAAAAGAAGAGATGATGCTAGAGCACTTCAGTTTTAGGGGTGAGGGCCTGTACAGAAATCTTCCTAGAGCACTCTCTGCTCCTCCCCTATGTTCTCTGCTCCTGCCTCTACTCCTCCCCTCTGTTACCTTCCCCTTGCACCATTTCTTCTTTCTTCCTTGTTCTTTCCTCTGCTCCTCCCCATTCTGTCCCTTAGCATTGTCTCTCCTTTTTCCATAATTCCCAACTATTTCTCTCATTTGTTTCCTGCTCCTCCATACCCCCTTCCTCTTTCACTCCTCATGGCTGTTCCTTCCCCTCCCCACCATTCTCCTTCTTTGTACACTGCTTCTCCCTTCATCCCTTCCTTTCTTCTCTATCTCTTCTTCCTTAATTCTCACCCCTGTCCCCTGCTCCTCTAAGGTTCCTTTCATCTACTTCCTCTTGCCTTCACATCCTCCTCTGCCTTTTACTTCCCATTTGATTCCTCCTTTCCATGCCCGGCTCCTCCCTTCCATTCCCTGATCTTCCCCCATTCCTCTTCCTGCACCCTGCTCCTCCATCCCTTCTTCTCCTCTCTGATCTACTCTCTTTGCCCAGATGTCTTCTCCTCACCACAGAAGGCCTCCTGGAACTTCTTGGATAACTTCTCAATGACACTGTAACTCTCCACGTAGTCCACATGGTCGTCCAGTGGCTCACTGGCAATCTGTCTCAAGGTGTGCTTGTCCACTCGACCCACCCCAATGGCAAAGAGCTCAATGCCACTCTGCTTAGCTCTGGCAGAGACATCCTTCACGCCATCCTGAGGCCGACCATCTGTCACCACAATGGCCACCTTTGGGAAGAGAGGAAATAAGAGGAAAAAAGAGCCCATGAGATGTGACATTAGGAGCTTCTACCAAACTGTCTTACCTATATTCACTGGTAAACCAGAGTCCCAGTCCTAGGGAGCAAAGAGGAAGAAGATATGGTGAACCTGATTCCAGACAGAAAAGGGACCTGGGGGATGAGTAGGTGGTTCAGTGAATTGAGAGCCAGGCCTAGAAATAGGAAGTTGCTGCTTCAAATATGACTGCAGTCACTTTCTAGCTGTGTGACCCTGGGCAAGTCACTTAACCCCCATTGCTTTGCACTTACTGCTCTTCTGCCTTAGAACCCATACACAGTATTGATTCTAAAATGGAGGAAGGTAAGAATTTTTAAAAAGGAAAAGAAAAAGGACCAGTTTGAATGACAATAGCAATAATCCATTATTATATTCTAGTTTTACCAGCTGGAGCCTAAAATTTGAGGGTGACCATACTACCACTACCACTAATCTATATGGAATCTGTACCTGCATTCCTCCTTCTTCTCCCTGACTGACCCAAGATGAAGGTTGCTATTTTTCAAATAATAACTAGGAGAAAGATGGATAACTCAAATGCAATCTCTTTAATGAAATTTTTTTGTTTCTACAATTTATTCTTTGACCCATTCAATCTTTAGGATTAGATTATTTGGTTTCTTATTAATTTTTTAACCCTTACCTTCCATCTTAGAATTAATACTGAGTGTTGGTTCCAAGACAAGGGCTAGGCAATGGGGGTCAAGTGACTTGCCCAGGGTCATACAGCTAGGAAGTGTCCGCAGACAGAATTGAAGCAGGAACCACATATCTCTAGGTCTGACTCTCAATATACTGAATCATCCAGCTGCCTCCAGTTTCCTTTTTTGTTTTTGAACACTGAGAATAAATACTGTGTATTGGTTCCAAGGCAAAAGAGCAGCGAGGGCTAGGCAATGGGGATTAAGTGACTTGCCCAAGGTCATAAAGTTAGGAAGTATCTCAAGGCCAGATTTGAACACAGGACCTCCCTACACTCTGGGCCTGACTCTCAATCCACTGAGCCACCCAGCTACCCACCCCCAGTTTCCTTTTAACTTTTAAGCTATTCCATCAAAGTAACTGATGGAGTCTGAATGCAGATTGAAGCATACTATTCTTCACCTTATTTCCTCCACAGATTTTTCTCCAGTGTAAGTGATATGTATCTTCTTTCACAATATATGAACATGAAAATATGTATAACATGATAACACGTGTACAACATATATCATATTACGTGCCATTTTGGATACAGGTGAAAGGGAAAGCAAGAGCACAGATCACAAAATGTCAGAAAATGATTATCAAGGGGGCATCTGGGTATCTTGGTGGATTAAGAGCCAGGCCCAAAGACGGGAGGTCCTGGGTTCAAATCTGACCTCAGACACTTCCAAGCTGTGTGACCCTGGGCAAGTCACTTGACCCCCATTGCCTAGCCCTTACCACTCTTCTGCCTTAAAACCCATACATAGTATTGATTCTAAGACAGATGGTGAGGGTTAAAAAAAAAAGAAAATGATTATCCAAAGTTGCATCAGCATGAAAAATTTTAATTTCAATTTAATTTTAAAAATTCAAGGGCAGAAATGATAAGCTATAAATCTTGAGGATCAGAGCCTAAAATATCTCTGACCTGGCCCTAGGGGTCCACATGAGCTTCTAGCACAGGTCTCATGCCTCTAGTCCCAAGCTATTTCAAGCAATGATCTCAAACTTTTCTCTCCCCATCCACATCTAACCAAGTCCCATTCAACCCAATTCTCTTTCCTCTGTAAACTGAGCGAAGAAAAGATATATTTGCTTTTGTTGGCCTGTAGCTGATATTTACCATTTCCTTTAATGATGGAAAGCCATTTTTCTGAGAAGGGGCCTGCCAGCGTCGCCAGATCCCTAAAGGAGTCCATGATACACTGTAGATTATGAATTGCTCTTCTAGAGGGTCTGCAAAGGACTCTCTGAAGTCTGGCTAGTGGGGTTGCTTTTGTTTTTGTTTTAGGCTGGGGGCAATTATAGTACCACAACCAGAATGGAGAGGAGTTAGCCAGGGCCTCCGAAAGCCTGCTGCCTATCCCCCTGGGTCCCGGGTGTGAACGCAGAGTTCCCAGGACTGGACGGACCCGCCAGTATCATGTCACAGCCATGACCTCCAAAAGGAGGCCACTATGTAGAGACCCTGGGTTTGGCCCCGGTGGCTGCTCCGGGGCTGTCACCGAAAAGACGGAGCACTTGAGAGGAGGGCTATGTGGACGCAAGTGGAGGTGCAGAAGCCCACTTGAGACTCATCCTCCCTTGAGGGGGAACGGCATGTCTGGCATGGAAGGTAGATAAATGGATCCAAATACAATCAATCTGTGCCTGCTGCTGGGGAATTCATTCTAACAGATCTGACTGACGTTTCAGAAATACAAAGGAGGACTAAACTAGAGATTTCACTGCTATAGTGAACTTCCAGTTGAGAAAACTCCCTCCCCCACTACAGATTAGTCCCTTCTCAGAAACTTCTATAGTCTTTTTTTTTTTGCCTCATCTCCATTTTTTTTAAATTCTGTATAGTCTTTCTTAAAAACCTTTACCCTCCATCTTTGACTCAATACTGTGTATTGGCTCCAAGGTAGAAGAGCAGTTAAGGGCTAGGCAATGGGGGGTCAAGTGACTTGCCCAGGGTCACAAAGTTAGGAAGTGTCTGAGGCCAGATTTGAACCCAGAACCTCCCATCTCTAGGTTTGGCTCTCAACTCACTGAGCCACCCAGCTGCCCCCATACTCTTTTTTTTTTTAAACCCTTACTTTCCATCTTAGAATCAATACTGTGTATTGGTTCCAAGGTATAAGAGCAGTTAAGGGCTAAGCAATGGGGGTTAAGTGACTTGCCCAGGGTCACACATCCAGGAAGTGGCTGAAACTTATTTGATCTTAGAAAATTGCCTGGGCCACGGAGAGGTTGAGTAACTTGCCCCATGTCACAGAGCCAGGAGGTGTCAGAAGCAGATCTTGCTCTCCATTCTTCCATCCTACACAGCCTGAAATCTGTACAGAGGCCCATGGGTATGATTGCTCTGCTAGTTGTCCAAATTTGGGGTTTCAGGAGAGTGCCTCTGCTCACTGACTGCAGTACAACAGAACCCAGGTCATAATTCTATGGGACCTATAGTGAAGAATAATAACCAGTAAGGTTTGGGATTGGTGGATATTTCAGGCAGTCAAAAGATGCTCGTTTTTCTTATGGTTAGTGTGGAAAATGATGGAGTGCTGCAGCCACTGAGGACAATGACTCCATGTCCAAATGGGGCTCTGACTCTGAGTCACTCCTTTGTCCAGGGTGCACAGTTCTCCTGTACCACATGAGTGGTAGAAGTAAAAAATACAGGGTTTAGTGCAAAACAGAGATGGATTATGGGGCAGGACTTTCTCTGCCTCCGTTACATTGTAGACATCCCAGGAATTCTGGTCACAGAGAAAGAAATGTGGGACAAGAACTGGATGAGAAGAGGAGTGATTCTTCTGAATGCCAGCTTCCCAGAATTCATAGGATTTAAGCCAGAAGGGACCTTGGAGCTTGAGTCCAATCTCTTCATTGTATATATGAGGAGACTGAGGAGTCAATAAGGTTTGAATCTGAATCTTGCTTCAAATAGCCATGTGACCCTGAGTAATTCATTTAATTCCCCTATGCCTCAGTTTCTTCATCTGAAAATTGGAAAATAAGAGCTCCAATTTTATACGGTTGATATAAGGATCAAATGAGAAGACGTTTGTAAAGTGCATAAATGCTAGATATTGTGGTTATTCTTTTTTCATCATAGATGAACACAGTCCAGTCCACCAAAAGCTGGGTCAATAGGAGCATTCTATAATGATCTGGCATCATCTTTCACAGCCTCTTATCCTTCCTGCAACAAGTTCATCTAAGAATACTAAGTAGGTCTCCAAGCTGGTAGTTGGGGAGTCTTGAATAGATCCTTCAGTTCTTGGAGAAGCCCCTCCACATTTTCCAATCAAAGGTTACTTTAATAAAGATGAAGAAAGTAATCCTCCTGGCAGTCTGTCCCATGATAAAGAGCGTGATGAAAGCTACCATGATATAAGGGGGACCACTAAGTGCAGAAATCTATAAATATCTTATGCTGAGCCAGGAACTCTTGGAGGGTCTCTACTAATGCGACAAATACAGTCTAGGGGACTCTAGGTGGTATCTGAGGTCAGGCCTACTGAGTCCAAGCCTTGTCTATGTCAAGAGTTCCCTTCCTTCTAAGCTGCAATTATTGTCAAGGTAGTTGTTGGTCCTCCAAGGTATGTGGTAACTATTACCCTAACACCATAGTCTACGGAGTCCACTGTTGGGGATGTGACAATATTACAAGCAGCTCTGCCATCCTGAACCCAGGGCTCCCAGGGCCTACCACATCTGACTGATAAAATGTGAATGTTTGGGTACCTACCGAGGCAAGGAAAGGGCATCACCCCTCTGGAGGTAGAGGGAACAGAATCTAGATTGGTTAAACCAAGGAGTCGGTCTGATTTTGTATAGTGAAGAAGAGAAATAGGCGATAGTCATCCAATTAATCGATAAACAAGCATTTATCAAGTATCTACTGTGCCAAGAAGGCCTGAGGAAACAACGAAAGCAAAAGCCAGTTCCTGGCCTCAATGGCCTTACATTCTATCAAAGAAGAGAACATGTAAATAATGAAGTACAGACATAATGAGTAGGTGGAGGGTTGGAGGGTGACCAGGTGTTCTAGAATTTGGGGAAGGGGTGCCTTCTCCAGAATATGCCATTTAAGCTGTGTCTTGAAAGAAGTCAAGGATTCTAAAAAGTAGAGATGAGGAAGGAGAACATTCTAGACCTGAGGGGAAACCAGTGCAAAATCTGGCACAAGAGATGAAGTATCATGTGTAAGGAATAGCCAGAAGACCAATATGGCAGAATTGTGAAGCGTGGAGAGGAGTAAAGATTAAGAAGCCTGGAAAGAGAGGTTGTGAACAGCTTTAAATGTTCAATTAAAGACTATGCTATGTCCTGACAGACCACAGCTGGAAGGATGCCTTCCAGTGTGGGCACCACAGTCTAGGAAGGAAACTGATTAATTGGAATGCCAAAGGTGGGGCAGCTGTAATGGCAAAAGCCTTTAAGATGACATCATATAAAAATTTATGGGAGGAACTTAGAATGTTTAGCCTGAAATAGAGAAGGCTTGAGGCAGACAGGATAGCCATTTTCAAAATTCTGAAGGGTTATGATGTTGAGGAAAGAACAGACTAGTGCTTTTTTACCTCAGAGCAGAATGAACAGCAAACCATCTATCCATACATACATACATACATACATACATACATACATACATACATACATCTATCCATTCATTCATTCATTCATAGGATTAAAGATAGGTTGGTAAGGGATCTAAAAGATCATCTAGTCTAATCCCCTCATTTAATAGATGAGGAAATTGAGGTCCATGAAGGCTAACTGACTTGCCAGAGGTCACACAGGGATTAAGAGTTATAAAGAGGGGGCAGCTAAGTGACACAATAGATAGAGCACCAGGCCTGGAGATTGGAGGTGCTGGGTTCAAATTTGGACACAAATACTTCCTAGCTGCATGACCTTGGGCAAGTCACTTAACTCCCATTGCCTAGCCCTTACCACTCTTCTGCCTTGAAATGAATACATAGTCTTAATTCTAAGACAGTAGGTAAGGAGTTTTTTGTTTGTTTTTGTTTTTTTAATATTTTGGATGATGGGGATGAAGAGAAGGAGCTAGGTGACTCAGTGGTTAGAGAGCCAGGCCTAGAGACAGAAGGTTCTGGGTTCAAAAGCTACTCTCAGATACTTCCTAGCTGTGTGATCCTAGGCAAGTCGTTTAATCCCAATGGCCTAGTCCTTATAGCACTTCTCCTTTGGAACTGGTACTTAGTATCAATTCTAAGACAGAAGATAAGAGGTTTTTTTAAAAGAGTTGCCTTGTTCTTTCCAAAATACTATTTTCTATTCATTTGTTCAGCAGAAATATATTGAATACCTATTGCTTTAGACACTAAGGAAGATACAAAGATTGAATAGCACACAGGTTGCTCCTTTATGGACCTCACTGTCTTCTGGAGGAATAAGACAAAAGACAGATCACTATGATACACAGTATTACCTGATGAGCACATTAGAGAAGTGCCAAACATGCTTTGTGAGGGCTGAGGGGAGACGTTCCTGACAGAAGTGGCATCTGAGAGGGGCTCTGAAGGGCAGGCAGGAATTCCACCAGTAAAAGTGAGGAGAAGGAGGTGTTCTAGACAAGCCTAGGAAGCGGCAGGAGCAAAGGGATGGAGACTAGAGCGGGTCTAGGAGCAGACATTGTGGAGGACAGACACCTGGAACAAGGCTGGAAAGGGAGGCAGATGGCAAATGATAAAAGATGATAAAAGATAAAAGACTAGGAGGTAGGAGAGTCAGAGCTTCATTCCCAAGCAAGTTGGTTGTCCACCGACTGGTGACCAGCTATCACCCACAGGGCGAATAAGCCTGGCTGAAGGGGCAAGGCATCCTCAGGAGGGGAAGTATCAGTGAGATAAATGCCTTCCACCACCTTGAACAACACCTCCCCTCAGTCCACCGGACAACCCAGGAGCCTGAGCCTGAGAAACCTAGGAATTCTAGGGTCCCCCCCAAACCTCTGGCTCTCCAGCTGAGCCCCTGCAGCCATCATCCCAGGAAGCTATCCAACCCCTAAGGAAATCTGACCTGGCACTGGCCCTCCTAGGCTACACTCCCCCTCCTTCTCCTCCTCCTCCTCCTCAGCAGCCACTGCTACTAAAAAGCCAGAAGTGAAAGTTCTCACCACAAAAGTCCTCTGTGTATTCAGGTGGCTTGACATCACAGGCAGCTAGATTCTTATCAGCGCAAATAGCATGTTAAATATGCGTTATCAACTGCTTTGCCAGGGGGAGCTGTAACCTAAGGACCACCAGAGCCTTTGCATCTATCTGACTTGCAGCTGAAATCTCCAGCGAATGTCATCTCTTTCTATTGGAATGTGGGCGCCCTCAGAGAAGGGGCTTGGCTTACTCTTCTGCTTAGATCCTCAGCACCTAGTGCTTACACTGCTTAGTGCATAGTTAATACTTAATAAAGTCTTTTTCATTCCTCCATTTACTCAGTAAGCTATGGGGAGTCACCAAAGATGTCTGAGCAAAAGAAAGGTATGGCCTGATCTATGGAAGAGAAGTATTAAGGATACAGTGACACCTTCAAGACCTTTCCAAAGGCTACTGCAACAACCAGGCAGGTGATCATGTAGGCTTATACAAGAGTGGCAGCAGTGAAAAGAGAAAGAAGGAGGACAGATGCAAAAATTATCCCAGAAGCCATTTCAAGAGTACTTAGGGGTAGCTCAGTGCATAGTGCCAGTCCTGGAAATGGGAGGTTCTAGGTTCAAATCTAGTCTAGCTATGTGACCCTGGACAAGTCACTTAACCCCATTTGCCTCACTCTTTTTTTTTAAAAAAGACTGGAAGTAAGAGTTATTAAAAAAAAAAAAGTTATTTTAGTCAAAGCTTTAACCTAATTCTGGGGGCAATTAGGTGACTCAGTGCATAGAAAGTCAGGTCTGAAATGGGAGGTTCTAGGTTCAAATCTAGTCTAGCTATGTGACCCTGGACAAGTCACTTAACCCCATTTGCCTCACTCTTTTTTTTTTTAAAGACTGGAAGTAAGAGTTATTAAAAAAAAAAAAAAGTTGTTTTAGTCAAAGCTTTAACCTAATTCTGGGGGCAGTTAGGTGACTCAGTGCATAGAGAGCCAGGCCTGAAATGGGAGGTCTTGGGTTCAAATCTTGCCTCAGATACTACCTAGCTATATGACTGGACAAGTCACTTCACTCCCATTGCCTAGCCCCAATTTGGGGAACATATGGCATGCATGCTGTATGGGGCTGTTCCTCTTCCCCCCCTCCACTGTTCCTGAGGACATTCTCCACTTCACTCACCACTCTTCCTAGCAGCCCAAAGGAAGCACTTCCTCCCTCCCCATCTGGGATAAGGGGGAGGGGGCAGGGCTCACATGAAACATAAGGGTTGCCTTTTGGGCACTCAGTCACTAAAAGATTCACCATTACTGAACTAGCAAATACCACTCTTCTGCTTTGGAACCAACACTTAAGATTCTAAGACAGAAGGTAAGGCTTTAAAAAAAAAAGAGTACTTGGTAACTGACTAGATACAAGATATGAAGAAGAAGAAAAGTCACATATAGCCTCAAGGTTGGAGACAGAGAAGACTGGTGCCATAGGCAAAAGTAAAAGTCAGAAGATAAAGCTAATTTAAGGGGGAAATAATAAGCTTAGTTTTGCTCACACTGAGTTTGAGGTGTCAGAGAGATAGCCAGGTAGAAACTTCTTGTGGAGAGCTAGAAATATAGTTCTAGAGTTCAGAAAAATAGAGAGAGAGAGAGAGAGAGACAGAGACAGAGAGAGAGAGAGAGAGAGAGAGAGAGAGAGAGAGACAGAGAGAGAGAGAGAGAGACAGAGAGAGAGAGAGAGAGAGAAGATTAAAGAGGCATATATGTTTCTCTGTTGGGGGAAAATAGGGGGAGAAGAAGTCTTAGTCTAAAGTCTTTTCATTTATCTATACAGTCTCCCCTAGTTAAAATATCCAAGTTAAATCAGGGTGGAGTGGTCTCCATCTTGCCAACTCAACATTCATTATCTCACATGAGTTTCACAATAAATCTTCGAGGTAGTGACTACAGGCATTTAAAATCCATTTTGCAGATGAGAAAACTGAGACTTTTCTAGGTTAAGTGCCTTGCCCAGGAGGACCAGTGGAGGGATTTAAACCCAGGTCTTCTTGACTCTAAGTCTAGCAGTCGTGAACCCTAAATTCTAACTGATTGCATTTTTCCCCTGCTCCATGACTTTCCGTGGGTCCCAAGTCAGAAGTTGGTGGTAGCTCCCAACAGGGATCTCTAGAAGTTGCTATAACTCATTCTCCAGCTCCAAAGACAGGGATTTGGTGGAGAGGTAAAACATATGTCTTTTCTCCCCATCTTTGCCCCCCTCTCCCCCCCCCTAAAAAAAGGATCTAAAACTCTCTCAGCAAACCTGCCTCTGCTCTTGGGCATGGTCATCACTGGGGGGAATATCTCCAAGACTTGCCTCAGCCTATTGGGAAATGGTTCTCCCACCACCACAGAGATTCTCACGTGGGTATGCTGACAGGAAATGGATTCAAGCAACGATTTGCCAGAGGGACTGAGAGGTGCTTTCTGGTCCCTTGTTCTCCAAGGGGAGAACTTGATTGAAAGCAGGACGCTGAATCCTCTGACCAGCTGCCTCTAGTCTTCTCTCCAGGTAGCCTTATTACCTTCGGCCACAAGATGGCCCCCAAGGCCCAGGAACAGGGATGGTAGGCTTCTATTTGGAGTAACTGCCTTCTAGGTGTGGGGAAGAAAGCAACGGAGCAGAGAAAAGCATGTGCTTACGATCCAGAGATCCACCATCTGCACGCCAGGAGCCAACAAGCTTCCTACTTGAAAAAGAAGGTGGAGCATAACACGTCTGAAGTGAGCCAGAGCTTAGAACAAAGAATGTTCCGAACTGGAAAGGACTTCAAACAGAATGTCAGAGCTGGGAGGTGGCCTTAGAACAAACCGGGAATGTTAGCACACGGGATGTTAGAGTTGGAAGGGGCCTTGGAACACATAACATCAGAGCTGGGAGAGCCCTTAAAAATCCATCCAGTCCATCTTATAATTATAATCTCTCTCCCTTCTTCCCAATCTTTTCCATTCCCACTATGCCCACTTACTGTCCTCTCTCGCTTAAAACACTCCCCTTTGTGCCCACTTAGCAGATCTTCTCATTTCAACTCTGTCCCATGTCTAATCCATCCATCAGATTATGTCTTAGCAGGGGCGCCATTTTAAGACCCCACTAACATCACTCATCTACTCAACAGTCTTCCATGGCTTAATCTTACCTATAGAACACAGCATGGCTGCCACTCCTGAAAGGCAGACTGGGTTTCTTGGTTTCAAGAGAGATTTGGGTTTGAATCCCAACTCTGGCATTCACCTGTTGGGTGCCCATGAGCAAGTCACTTAATCTCCTGGAGCCTCTGGTCCTTTATACCTATGGTACTTACTTCACACCTGAGGTTGTGAAGGGCTTTGTCATTCTGAAACATGATGAAATTGAAAACTCTTATCTGATTATCCTTGGCATTCAAGGCTCCCTAGTCCAGCTCCAGCCTACCTCTCTAGCTTTGTCTTATTCAATTCTCCTTGACATGTTCTCTATTCTCTGTTTTACCTGCCCTATGCCTCTTTGCCTGTCCCTCATGCCTAGAATAGACTGTTCCCATCTTTGTCTATTTAAATCCTTCCCTTCCTTCAAGGTCCAACTCAAGAGTCATTTCTTCCATGAAGGCTTGTCCATCCTTGAGTCCATCAGCTAAAAGCAAGCTCTCCCTCCCCAGAGTTCTCCTAGCACTTTGCCTGAACCCTTGTTTCTTTGTACACCTACTCTAGGATCCAGTAACTGTCTTACTTGCCAATCTTTGCACTCAACACTCCACCTACCCATCTATTGATGGCATTTTTACTGTGTGGAATTCTCCCATGCCTGGAATTCTCTTCTGTCTCATGTTCACCTCCTGGCTTCCCTCACTTCCTTCAGGTCTCAGCTAAAATCCCAAAAACCCTTTTCAAGTCCTCATTAAAACTAATGTGTCTAGGGGGCAGCTGAGTGGCTCAGTGGATTGAGAGCCAGGCCCAGAGAAGGGAAGTTCTGGATTCAAATCTGGCCTCAGACACTTCCTAGCTGTGTGACCCTGAGCAAGTCACTTAACCCCCATTGCCTAGTTCTTACCACTCTTCTGCCTTAGAACCAATACCAAGTATTGGTTCTAAGACAAAAGGTAAGGGTTTAAAAAAAGCTGACTAATGCCTCCCCTCTGCTAATCATCTCCAGTTTGCCCCATATATATCTTGTTTGTACATATTTGCTTGCATGTTGTGCTCCTCCCTTTAGAATGTGAGCTCCTTGAGAATAGGCACTGTTTTTTGCCTTTCTAATCCCAGCACTTAGCACAATGCTTGGCACAAAATAGGCATTTAATACATGACTGTTGACTTGCCTCAGCTTGCCTACAAAATCCCTAACAAGTGGTCATCCAGCCTCCTTTTGGATATCTCCAATGAGTCCCTCCCACAGTGGCCCACTTCAATCCACTAAGGAGTTTTTCCTTTGTCAAGCCTCTATCTTCCTCTCCCCAGATTCCATCCAGTTTTGTCCTCCGGGTCCAAGCAAAATTGGTCTAATTCCCCTCTCCCTGTAATGACCTTCCTTGGTTAGAGCTGGGTTGTGAAAAGCTTGACATACCAAATTAAATTTATCCATCCTATAAATACTAGAAAACAATTGATGTTTACTGAATGGGAGGAAAACATAGAATCTTGACTAGAACCCCAACGTAAGAGAGTCCACATACTAAAGGTGTGTGCACATTTTATCCATGATGGGCAGCTCCATCATCCCTGTCATCTTCTTTCCCATCACCACCATCAAATCCACACTTAATATCACCTACCATCACCACGATCTCCATCACCGTCACCAGAGAGATGATTGAACCCCTGTAGAATTTTTTACAAAATAAGAGGGTTGAGGGCAAGCATTTCCTCAAACCCTACAGATGCTTAGAATCTAGTACCAAGATGCCAAAGGCCCAGTCTCCTAAGAAAACGCAAATGGCACCTACCTTGCTGATCTCTGGGAACTTGAGCCGGGATCCCTCCACCTCACTGAAGGCCTTGTTGATGGCAAACTGGATGGCCAGGCCTGTCATGGTGCCTGTGGAGAGGGGCTCAATCTTCCGCACAGCCTGCAATAGGCTGGCCTTGCTCCGGTGAGCCTTGAGGGGGAACTCGTGCTTGACTGCACTAGCATAGTTGATCACGCCTACCCGAGTTGTGTTGGGCCCCACATCTAAGGACTCGATGACTTGTGACAAGAAGACCTTGACCTTTTCAAATTCATGGGGACGCACACTACGGGAGCTGTCAATGATGAACACCAGATCTGTGGGTCTCGTCCTGCAGAGGTGCCCTGCTTATGGGAGGAAAGATGGTGAAGTTTAGGAGAAAGAGAACCAAGTGGCATTATCCAAGGCCAAGCATGGAAAAACAACTGGACATCAAGAATCAGAAGAAAAACTCACGCATCAAGGGCAGCGCAGATTACCCAGCCAGAGTATTTGGGGTCAATTATCCACCCCTTGAACTAAACAAGTTATTTGTCTGTGCTTAACAAAATATTGCTCAGAAAAGGAGAGCCTGGATGATCCCTGCAGTGTAAGAGAGTTGGGTTACTAGAACGGGATTCCTAAGGAGCTTGCTCATTGACCTCGTTCCCTAAACACCCTCAAAGGAGTGGTTTCTCCCTTCTCCCATCACTCCTCCTCCTCAAAACTTAGTTATCTAATCCATGGGAGGAGGTGGGAGAAGCAGTTAATAGTCGATTAGAAGCCCAGCAGGGTAGCCACAGATTTAAGAATCTTGGAAAATTAAGTAAGGTAGGAGGAAAAAAATCAAAGTCTGGGAGTAAGCATTCACTTACAATCCTGCTCTTCTATTCATTTACTGTGCAATTTTAATGAAGTCATTTTACCCCTCTGATACTGTTCCTTCATCTGTAAAATAAAATCTTGAATTATCTCTGGAGTTCCTCCAGGGGCCAGCATTTATATTCTCATGTCCTTTCTAGTTCTGATTTTGTTAAGAAAGTCTTTTCCAGTTCTGACACTCTGGGTTGAGATGCCCACTCCTACCCCCCTCTATGTTCTATGTTCTAAGGGCTCTCCAAGCTCTAATATTCTGTGTTCTAAGATCCCTCTCAGTTATCACATTCTGTGTTCTGAGGTTCCTCTCAGTTCTAACATTGGGATCCGATCCTAGACGTCTTCTCTTCATTCCCTCAAATGTTAATCTCTTCCCCCATCTATTAGTTTTGTATTGATTTCACTGTGAGCATGTATCCCCTCCTTAGAATGTAAACTACAGAAGGGCAGATACCTCTTTGTGTTTCCAGTGAGAAGGATGTATTTGACACATAGTAATATGCAACAAATGCTAGTTTATTGGGTGCAATTTGAGTTGGGTAACACATATTTGTCTCATCCTGGAAACTGTTGCCCAGATAGAAGTTCTCTGGGATACAGGGTTTGCCAGCACCAGGGCCCATTCACGGGTTCTTCACTGATCCAGGTGATGGAGCGTTCCTCTCCCACCAGATCCCTCAGTACCCTCTCTGTCCAAAGACTAATTCTCTTACAGATCTGGTGCCTCCAAGATGTGAATTGACCACATAGAGAGTACCAGGATCCTGGGGTGGGATGGGGGTAGAGATCACTCATAGAATCACAAAATTATAGATAGGAGGAGGCTTAGAAGCCGGTCAGTCCAACTTTCTCAATGAGGAAACTGAGGTACAGAGAATTGAGTGCCTTAGGATCACTTCTAGTCTAAGGATTTGAACGTTCCTCTTCTTGACCCCAAGTTCCAATGCTCTTGCACTACTCACTACTCACCCCACTCTCAGTAACACCTGCTCACTTTTTGACCCAATTTTCCAAAAGAAAATGTACTCATTCATGGATTCATTCAATAAACATGTATTAAGTGCCTACTGTGTGCAGAGCACCATGGTAGACACTGATACAAAGACTAATTAAGATATAACCATAAAAAATTCTAGTACACAACATTAGAGAGCTACCCCAAAACATTTAATTCATGAAGTCTAGAGGGAAATCCATTACCAAATCCCAGAGTATTGGGGGCTGTCTCCTGGAGGAAGGGGCATTTGAATTTAATTTTAAAGGTAAAGCAAGAATCCAGCAACTGAAGAGAGGCAGGGAAGGAGGACATTCAAGGGAGGCAAAGGTGAGATAAGTTAAACCAGGTGACCACAGAAAAGGTAGCATGAGATTATGAAGGACCATGAATATCTATTAGGTCAAGAACCATAGAGCTAGATGTCATCATAGAGCTGCCTAGACCAACTTTCTCATTTTACAGGTGAAGAAACTGAGGCACTTGGTCAAAGTCCCCCAGGTATTAGGAACATAAATCAAAAGCCAAGAAGTACCTGGGGAGTCATCTGTCTAACTCTTTCATTTTACAACTATGGAAACTGAGGCCCAAAGCATAAGTAACTTCCCTAAGTTCACATAGTTAGTAAACATCAGAAGTAAAATTGGGATTCAAGTCCTCTAACTTCAGAATCAGTACTTTCCATACACTCCCAACTCTGCCATGCTAAATAATGAAATCCTAGAGTTGGAAGGACCTTAACAAGCATGTAGCCTGATCCTGACTGATACAGGAAGTTTCCCCACCACCACCCGCATCCCTCCTGGAAGGTAGGCTCTAGTCCTCAGTAGTCAGACACACCAATCTCACTACAGCAGGCCAATCCATTATTGACTAGCTCTGATTGTTAGGTAGTTTTTTCTATATTGGACCCTAAATCTGCCTCTTTAAAATCCTCCCCCTGCCTTGACCAATTCTTCCATCTGTAACCAAGCAGAGCAAACCCTGTTTCACATCATAAACTGGCTCTGTGAAAGCATGATTGAATGTAAAACGTTTGTTATTGAGTTGTTCCAATCACATCCAGCTCTTTGTGACCTCATCTGGGGTTTTCTTGGCAAAGATCCTGGAGTGGTTTGCTGTTTCCTTCTCTGGCTCATTTTACAGATGAGGAAACTGAGGTAAACAAGGTTAAGAGACTTACCCAGGATCATATAGCTAGTGTCTGAGACAAAATTATTTGAGGTCCATTAGTTCCCTAGGAGCAACATGGATCTACAGGCATTAAATAATAGGATTCAAGTCAGAGGAGTTAATGCTGTTTCTGTGATCAGAGAAGCAGGGCAGTTATCTGATCTATGGGGCAGTTCAATGTTCCCAGGATTGCCTAGGAACAATAGCCTTAAAGAGGACATGTGTACCCTTGGGGAGGGAGGGGTGGCGCTCAAATGGTGGCAGGTGCAGGAGGATGCAGAGGTGGAATAGACAGAACATAGAGACTCGGTGTCTGGGAAAAGTAAGGGAGAGAGAAATGCAAAATCATGTTCTGGACATGGAAGACTAAGAGAATGGTGGTGCTTAGACTAAAAGATCTCTGAGCCCTTTCCTTTGCTCCAAATTGTCCTGAAATTGCAGAGTACTTAACTGGTAGGCACCTAACATGCTATAATGGAGAAGCTACTGACCTGGAAATGAGAAGACCTAACCAAAATAATTTTTTAAAAAATCAAGTCAAAAACATTTATTTCAGGGCAGCTAGGTGGCTCAATGGATAGAGATCCAGGCCTGGAGATGAGAGGTCCTGGGTTCAAATCTGGTCTCAGATTTATTTCCTAGCTGTGTGACCCTGGGCAAGTCACTTTACCCCCAATGTGTAGCCCTTATCTTTCTTTTGACTTGGAACTTATACTTAGTATCAATTCTAAAATAGAACATAAGGGCTTAAAAAAAATCACTAAGCCCTAAGCATGTGCCTGTATCAAGTGCTGGAAATACAAATAAAATAACAACTACAACCATAACCACCACCACCACAATCACAATAGCTAGTATTTACACAATGCTTACTATGTATCAAGCACCTTGTTAAGGGCTTTATAGTTATTGTCTCACTTGATCCAAAAAGCAGTCCTGGAAGGCAAGTGCTATTATTATCCCCATTTTATAGATGAGGAAACTGAGGCAAATAGAAGTTGTGACTTGCCTGGCATCATACAGCTAATCAGTGTCTAAGGCTGGATTTGAACTTGGATCTTCCTAACTCAAGGCTTGGAAAGGCAGTCCTTGACCTCAAAGAGCTCAATGGGAGAAGACAACTAAAAGAAAACTAAAGGACATGGGGAGGGAAAATCCCCAAGTAGAGATATGGCACTGAAGTCAGGAAAACGAAAGATGGCTGGTCTGTGCCTCAAAATGGTACTTTTAAAAGGAACTCACCACTAAGAGAAGGGGGTTGTGCTGGTGGAGGGAGAAGGCAAGACCATTTATCTCTCTGGGTCTCAGTTTGCTCAACTGGCAAATTGAGATAATGCTACTAGCACTATCTACCTTACTGGCATGTTAATGAATGAATAACAATTTATTAAGCACTTACTGTGTGCCAGGCAGTGTAACTGGGGCTAGAGATATTAATTAAAACAAAGATGAAGCAGTCCCTCCACAAAAGGTACTCACAGTGGTTATCCACACGTTTTTTTAACCCTTACTTCCCATATTATAATCAATACTAAATATTGGTTCCAAGGCAGAAGAGCTTTAGGAGTAGGTAAGGGGCATTAAGTGACTTGTGTGGGGTCACATAGCTGGGAAGGGTCTGAGGCCAAATTTGAACCCAGGACCTCCCATCTCCTGGCCTGGCTCTCAATCCAATGAGCCACCTAACTGTCCACTCCCATGCTTCTTTGAAGCCCACTAGTAAAGGAGACCCTGCACTTCTGCAGATACACTGCTGCACTTTGGAACATCTCTCATTGTGAGAAAGTTTTCTTCTTAAGACAGATCAAAATCTGCCTCATTTCAACTTCCCCATGTGACTCCTGGTTCAGAAATCAGGTGCCAATACAGAACCGTTCCAGCCTCTATTTGGCATAGCAAATACTTGAACACAGCTACTAGGACCCCCTTATTAAAACTTCTCATTAGCTGGGCTCAGTGACCACATCGTCCCAAATTCTAGTTGCCTGTGTGGTGGGATGGAGGAGCCATCCCTGTATGAAATCTAGAATTAACTCAGGGCTGGGTGAAAGAAAGAAAAGAGAGCACAGTCACTGCTGGACACTAACTTGGGCCATCGAGCAGATGCTTCCTGAACACTTCCTTCAAGAATCAAAGCATGTTATTGATGAGAAGTCAATGAAGCTCTTCCTCCCTCTGCTCATAACTGACCCAGGACAAAGGGAGGGGTTCGAATTCCCAGCAGCTGCGGCTCTGTGTCTGCTTCCAACCCTGTCCCTGGCATTGCTTTTCCCCTCTCCATTTCTCTGCTCCTATCTCTGTCCTTGAATATCTCTCTATTCCTTTCCTGTCTCTATCATTAGTCCTGTATCTGTCCCTTTTGCCTGAACTCCCTTCTTTTTCCTCCTCCCCTCCCTGCCTCTGTCTCTTTCCATGTCCCTGTTTTTGCTCTTGTCTCTGCCTTCTTCCCCCCACCTCTACCACCCCACATTGTCTCTACAATCTGTGTGACCTTCAGCAACTCATTCAATCTATTTAGGCTTGTTTCCTCACCTGCAAAATGAAGGGATTTGAATTAAATAAACTCTGAAATCCCTTCCAGCTCTAACGCTATGATCTTATGACCATTCCTGCTTTTGTCTCTGCCCCCTGCACCCTCTTTCTATCTTTGCCCCTGCCCATGCCCCTTTCTACCCTATCCCTGAGCCTATCTTAATTTCTATCCCCAATTCAAGTCATTGCCCCTGGCTCAGAGAAAGCAATCAATGAATTGGCAAGCATGTATTAATCATCTACTGTGTACCAGGCTCTGACTCCATTCCCACTCCATCTCTTATCTTCAATTTATCCAAAACTCTTCCCTAATCTCTATCCCTGTCTCCACTCCTTCTCCCTCTGCTAAGTAATACACCAACTCTACAAGCTAGGAAGAACTGAGTTCCAATATTGCCTTAGTCACTTACTATTTGACCCTGTACAAGTCACCTACGCTCTCGTAGACTCAGTTTCCTCATCAATAAACTGGAAATAATGACTGTACCTACTTCACAGGCTTCTTCGTGCAACTCAAATTAGCAAAGTGTAATGTACTTTGCAGATGTTAATAAATGTTGGTTATTAGTATTATCATTGTTATTATTTACCCCATCCTTGCTCCATCTCTGCCTCTCCATCACTGCTTCTGATCCTGTCCCTGTCCCTGTTCCTCCCAAAGCCCTGACCCCTGCTCTTGTCTCTCTGTCTCTTCCCTATCCCCTCTTTCTGAACCACATCTCTAAGAAGCCCTCCCTGCAAGCATGTGTCTTCAAGGTAGCCCACTCTGTCTCCAGCCATCAAGGGAACTCTTTTCAATGGCCCTGGTCTCCCTTGCATGCTCCGTACCTGAGCCTTCTAACCCAGTCGAGGAGCAGACACTGAGACATCCCTTACCTCTGGCCTGTGGAGGCACCCCCTGGGCCCCAGGCTTCTGGAGAAGAACCAGCAGGCTGCAGAGCAGGAAGCCAGAGGAGAAGGTCCCCATCATGTTTCCTCAAGTCTGGAGGCAGACACCAGAGTGTCCCCGGAGCAGCTGAAGCGGAGGTAATAACTTGAACCCCCCCCCCCCACTTAGAGGCCAGGATGAGGCCCCTGAGTGACATGGGGCAAGGGGGGGGCGAGGACACTGAATGGATATGTGTGTGGTGGGGGGCAGGGGCGGGGAGGAAGAAGGAGGAAACAGGTTGGCATCCAAGCTGCTCAGTCTTGCCCTGCCCTGCCTGCCCACAAGGGCCCCATTGCTTGCAAAGGCAGCCAGTGATTCGACTGGAATGCAGGGAATCTCAGTAAATCCCATCAGGGACCAGGTAAGGAGTGGGGAGAAGAGGGAGGGGAAGCAAGAAGATGGGAGGAGGGGAGGGGTGGCCTGCTGATTTGGTTGGGATTGGAGAGCAGGGAGGAAGGAGCTTAGATGTCCTCTACCCCTGTTTACAGAGGGGGCCCAGGCAAGCGGGTTAGGTAGCCTTCCTCAGGTCTCCCGCCATCAGCACCCTCTCTCCTGGACCATCCGTGGCTGCCGATTTCCTTGGCCTTGAAGATTAAACTTCAGTATTCAGGGGTTAGTCTCGGAATCTATTAGCATTTCCATAGGGCTTTAGGGATGCCCTCTTTGGATCTTCACTGCAAGCCCACAGGAGAGAGAGCTGGGGAGGAAGAAGTATTCTCTGCCCAGGGAGGGGAAATGGCTGGGGAAGCTTATTCAAAAGCAGGTTTCACCACAAAAATCCAAGGGCTAGAAGCGAGAAACTAGCAGCCCTGCTGTCTTTCACCGGAGGCAGACAGCCCGGAGGGAGTGGTATTCAGTTGCCACACAGGATAAAGGATGAGAAGGGCCCAGGGTCTAAGGAGCTGGGATGCCTTTAGAGGATACCGTAGCACAGTCTTCAGGTATTCGAAGGGCTGGCTGGTGTCAGAGAAATAGAGCTGGGGGGCGGGGGGAGGAATCATAAGAGTGTCCATCTAAAGCTGGAAGGTCACACCAGTCTTATCCCCTCTTTTACAGAAGAGGAAACTGAGGAACAGGGAGATTTTAAGAACTTGTCTAAGGTCACACAATCAAAATCACAGTGGTTAAGTGGCAGAGCCAGAATTCAAGCCCATTGCTCTTTCTGCTACAATTTGATTTAAAAAAAAAAAAAAGTCAAGTCAAAATGTATTTCTTGGAGGCATCTGGGTAGCTCAAGGGATTGAGGGCCAGGCCTAGAGATGTGAGGTCCTGGGTTCAAATCTGGCCTCAGACACTTCCTAGCTGTGTGACCCTGGGCAAATCACTTAACCCCCATTGCCTAGCCCTTACCACTCTTCTGCCTTGGAGCCAATACCCAGTATTGATTCTAAGAGAGAAGGTACGGGTTTTAATATTTTAAAGCATTTATTAAGTGCTAACTCTATGCCAGGAAGTTTGCCAGATCCTGGGAATGCAGAGTCAGAAATTAAGCTCTCAAAAAGCTTATGTTCTGAGGAGAGACAAACATACATATAAAGACATATGCAAAACGTGTGCAAAATATATATTAGAGGGGCAGTTAGATGACTCAGTGTTAGAAGCCTTGGTTCAAATTTGGCCTCAGACATATTCTAGCTGTATGACCCTGGGCAAGTCACTTAATCTCAGTTGCCTAGTCCTTACTGCTCCTCTACCTTGGAACCAATACTTAGTATTGATTCTAAAACAGAAGGTGGGGGTGGGGGGGGTGCTCTGTGTGTGTGTTTAATTTAAAATTTTTTTAATTTAATAAACATATTTTAATTAATATTAAAGGCAGCTAGGTGATATTATGGATAGAGAGTTGGGCCTAAAGTCAAGGACATTCATCTTCCTGAGTTCAAATCTAGCCTGAGACACTCACCAGCTATGTGACCCTGGGCAAGTCACTTAACCCTGTTTGCCTCCATTTCTTCATCTGCCAACTGAGCTGGAGAAAGAAATGGCAAGCCATTCCAGTATCTTTGCCAAGAAAACCCCAAACAAAGTTGCAGACAATTGGACAAAACTGAAACAACTGAGCCACAGATCTCTCAAAAAGCTTATGTTCTGTGGAAAAGACATGAACTCATTTAAAGACATATGAAAAATGTAGGCAAAATGCATATTAGGTAATTAGGAGGAGGAGGAGGCCATAGTAGTTGAAGGGAATCAGGAGATGACATTTATTTTTTTTTAAGCCCTTACCTTCTGTCTTACAATCAATACTGTGTATTGGTTCCAAAGCTGAGGAGCACTAAGGGCTAGGCAGTGGGGATTAAGTGACTTGCCCAGGGTCATACAGCTGGGAAGTGTCTGAAGCCAGAATTGACAGGAAGTGTCATGTAAAAGGAGTTAGAAAGAAAAATCAGGATTGTAAGAAGTGAAAGGGAAGAAAGAGTGCACTATAGGCATGGAAGACAGTCAGCCTATCTGCCCAAGCTCATCTGGCATCACCGGCAAGATTTTAACTCAGTCCTCTAACTCCAGAAACAACACTCATTTGATTGATGACATATAGAATGGCAGAAAGGAGGTCCAGTTTAATTGGACCATGAAGTGCACAAAGGATAAATCTATGATTTCCATGGTAGAGGCATTCTGCCCCCGGGACAGATTACAGCCCACTCATGCCTTTTCGTCCTGTGTGATTCCTTTACTAAATGCTCCGTACAGATCCTGACTGTGTATTCAAGGTCAACTTCTGGGTCTGGGTGGTGATAGTTTGGCATTTGAGCAGCCCATCTGCCATCCTTCATCCTTACTCCATACCCCGTCCACCTCCTGTCCTGGTTCAATGAGCCACTGGTGAGCTCTTTTGTGCTCCTTCCCACACAACGAGTCCTTGCTGCCAATTTATACTCACCAGTATATTGGCATATTCTCCTGGCTGTTGGGTCACCTGCAATTTTGATTTTTCTGAGATCCTGATGCTATTTGATTTATAATCCTTTAGTATCACTGAGAAAAGAAAGAGCATTAAAAAAGAAACTTCCTTTGATTATTTTAAGAATATTTTATTTTTCACCTATTACCTGTAAAAACATTTTTACATTCTTTCTTTTTCAGTTTTGAGTTCCATAATTTTTCCCTCTGACCCTCCTTTCCCCCAACCCAGATGGTAAGCACTCTGATATATACTTTTCAGGTATAATCAGGTAAAACATTTTTCCATATTAACCATTTTGCAGAAGACATCTCAAAGTTGTAAAAAAGAAAATGAAATATACCATTTCAATCTGCATTCAAACTCTATCAGTTGTTTTTTCTTTCCTCAAAGGGCAGATGGCATTTTTCATCATGAGTCTCTGAGGTTGTCTTGGATCATTGCATTGCTGAGAAGAACTAAATCATTCACAGTTGTTCATCAAGAAATATTGCTGTCATTATGTCAATGTTCTTCTGGTTCTGCTTACTTCATTTTGCATCAGTTCACGTAAATCTTTCCAGATAAAAAGAGAAACTTTTTCCAGAAAAAAAGGAAAAGAAGTAAGCAACTTTCAGACACTGTGTTGCCCTCTTTCCAAGGTAAATTCCAGCCCACTCTCCTCCTCCTCTGCAATTCCCTATATATATAGATAGCTCGGAGACAGTGGAAAGAAAACTGAGCCTGGATTCAGAAAGTTGTACAGTTTTTTTCAATCATCTCCAACTCCTCATGACTCCATTTGGGGTTTTCTTAGCAAAGATACTGGAATAGTTTGCCATTTTCTTCTCCAGCTCATTTTACCAGTGAGGAAATGGAGGCAAACAGGATTAAGTGACTTGCTCAGGGTCACACAGCCTTATAAGTGTCAGAGGCCAGATTTGAACTCAGAAAGATTAGTCTTCCTGACTTTAGGCCTAGCATTCTACCCACACTACCACCTACCTGCCCTAGATCGCTGGAATACTTGAGTTCAAATTTGGCTTCAGACACTTACTATTGTGACCTTAGACAGGTCACCTAACTTCTGTCTGCCTTGATTTCCTTGCAGATCAAATGAAAACTGTCTCTCCTTCTTCCCCTCCTACTATGTACTAATGGGCTAACACAATAGTTTACTTATCTAATTGCATGTCACAATCAGAGCAATTAGACAATTTTCATGAGCTTGGTTTTTCTGTTGTGGATTATTGCGGCTGTTCTTTTTAAAGTGGTCTCGAATTTCACTGAATGTTCTAGAATTTGGCATTATCAGCCCAAAATCATCTGCAAATTGGAGCTTCAGCAGGAAGGAAAGGAAATCTCTCATTTATTTAGGTCATCCTTCATGTCATAAGCAAATATTTTTCATAAATATACAATTTCCTGTTTTATGTCCAACCAGAGGATTGTCAAACAAGTTTATTTTTATGATTTCATCAATCAAGGAATCATTTCCCTATCATGTCTTTTTCACAACCAAAAAATAATAAATAGTGGAATCTTATGTTCCTTATGAATCCTTGGAATTATCTTGAATCATTGACTGTACTTATTTGTTCAAAAGAAGAGGAAGAGTAGATTCAATTGGTGTTGAGTCATTGGGAAATTGACAATGTATAGAAGAATAAAGCATCCACAAAATTGTATTCAAGGTGAAACTTCTCTTGACTTCAGTTTCCTCATCTGTAAAATGGTAAAATTGGACTAGATGACCCCTGGAAGAAGATAAGAGTTTAAAGAAAGGGGCAGGGAAGGGGGTACTGCCTGAATGGCAAGCCTTTGGAGAGAAGAGAATGTCATACATGGTGCCTCTGGTACTTGGAGAAGCAATCATAATTGACCAAAGCCATTACATAGAGAAGCAAGGGATTAGGGCCTTGCCCTCTGTTGTCAGTCTGTCTATGGTGTGAGTCTGGCACGGAGAGAGATTGCTTTTCTGGCAAAAGCAATTTCTCGTCCAAGTCCCAAGACTAGTATCATAAGATTTAATGTCTACTGGTGAAAGGGCAGCCAGGAGGCATAGTGTATAAAGTGCCAAGCCTGGAATCAGTAAGATTCATCTCCCTGAGCTCAAATACTTTTTAGCTGTGTGACTCTGGGCAAGTGACCTATCTCCATTTGCCTCAATTTCCCCAAATCTATAAAATGAGGAAACGACAAACTACCCAATTATCTTTGCCAAGAAAACTGTAAATGGGGTCACAAAAAGTCAGGAATGACTAAACAATAACTGAAAAAATTAGCTGGAGAAAGAGGAACCCACTAGAATATTGAGGCAGCTCCAAATTTTGTTCTCCTTCTGAAAGTAGAGAGAGGGTTCAAACCACAAAGTTTTATTGAGTTTGGAGAACTCAAAGGCCCTGGTATAAAGCGGGGATTACCAGTCAGGGAAATTGCATTGATTGTTTACAGAGAACTAAGTCTTTTATGCATGTTCTGCATTTATCTATGGGGCTCTTGTGAGTCCTTTGGTTTTCTGCTTTTCTGGGGGGTGAAACAAAGTCTCTCCAACAACTGATAGG